>NC_051263.2:16175678-16319854 GCF_015237465.2 Chelonia mydas | reverse complement strand
AAGGAAGTATGGGATGGATGAATGCACTATAAGGTGGGTAGTAGAAAGCTGGCTAGATTGTCGGGCTCAACGGGTAGTGATCAATGGCTCCATGTCTAGTTGGCAGCCCGGTGTCAAGTGGAGTGCCCCAGGGTCGGTCCTGGGGCCCGGTTTTGTTCAATATCTTCATAAATGATCTGGAGGATGGTGTGGATTGCACTTCTCAGCAAATTTGCGGATGATACTAAACTGGGAGGAGTGGTAGATACGCTGGAGGGGAGGGATAGGATACAGAAGGACCTAGACAAATTGGAGGATTGGGCCAAAAGAAATCTGATGAGGTTCAATAAGGATAAGTGCAGGGTCCTGCACTTAGGACGGAAGAACCCAATGCACCGCTACAGACTAGGGACCGAATGGCTAGGCAGCAGTTCTGCGGAAAAGGACCTAGGGGTGACAGTGGACGAGAAGCTGGATATGAGTCAGCAGTGTGCCCTTGTTGCCAAGAAGGCCAATGGCATTTTGGGATGTATAAGTAGGGGGCATATGCGAGCAGATCGAGGGACGTGATCGTTCCCCTCTATTCGACACTGGTGAGGCCTCATCTTGGAGTACTGTGTCCAGTTTTGGGCCCCACACTACAAGAAGGATGTGGATAAATTGGAGAGAGTCCAGCGAAGGGCAACCAAAATGATTAGGGGTCTAGAGCACATGACTTATGAGGAGAGGCTGAGGGAGCTGGGATTGTTTTAGTCTGCAGAAGAGAGAATGAGGGGGGATTTGATAGCTGCTTTCAACTACCTGAAAGGGGGTTCCAAGAGGATGGCTCTAGACTGTTCTCAATGGTAGCAGATGACAGAACGAGGAGTAATGGTCTCAAGTTGCAATGGGTGGAGGTTTTTAGATTGGATATTAGGAAAAACTTTTTTCACTAAGAGGGTGGTGAAACACTGGAATGCGTTACCTAGGGAGGTGGTAGAATCTCCTTCCTTACAGGTTTTTTAATGTCAGGCTTGACAAAAGCCCTGGCTGGGATGATTTAACTGGGACTTGTCCTGCTTTGAGCAGGGGGTTGTGACTAGATGACCTTCTGGGGTCCCTTCCAACCCTGATATTCTATGATTCTATGATTCTATGTCGGGGTGTGTGTGTATGTGGACCCATGAGGTTTGAGGGGGTCTGTAATGAGGCTGATTCGGTGGGACCCAATGGAGCGTTGCCAAGTCAGGACAAATTGCTTGAGCAGGGCCGTTACAGCCCAGGGCTGGGGTTTCTGCTGCCCACCAAGGCAAACGAACAGCCAGCCAGAGCGGACTTCGGGTTTTGCCCCACTGGCTAACCACAAGTCACACAGCAATTCCCTTAGACGCTCCAGTTTTCCCAGTATCACCACCAGCGCCACTCGTTATGGGGAGAATGGTATGAAAACCAAGACCCAGTGAAAGAAAAGAGGTTCCTCGATCCCAAAGGACCAAGCCCCAGAGCCCCGGTCAATATACAAGCAGATCTACCACAAATCACGCTGTTGCCAACCCTTCAGAACTAAAATCTAAAAGGTTTAATCTAAAAGGAGAAAGATAGACATGAGAGCGAGAAGTGGTTAAATGGAGTCAATGACATCAGTGATGGCAAAGTTCTTGGTTCAGGCTTGTCACAGTGATGGCAGAAACTGCAGGTTCAAAGCAAGTCTCTGGAGAACATCCCCAGTGGGATGGGTCATCGGTCCTTGGTTTCAACGCTTCAGTGTAGCAAAGTCCCGCCAGAGGTGTGAAGCAGGATTTGAAGACAAGATGGAGACATCAGCCCCTTTATAGTCTTTTCCAGGTGTAAGAACCCCTCTTTGTTCTTACTGTGGAAAATTACAGCAAAATGGAGTTTGGAGTCACATGGCCAAGTCCCGGCCTACCTTGCTGAGTCACCAGGCCTTCTCTCAATGGGACACTTGTGTCGCTGATGGTCCTTAATGGGCCATCCAGCACGCTAGGCAGAGCTGACACCAACTTGTCTGGGGCGTCACCCAGAAGCACAGCATAAGTGTGAAATACAGACAGTATAGATTTCCGAGCAGCAGCCCTGTTAGTCTGTATCCGCAAAAAGAACAGGAGGACTTGTGGCACCTTAGAGACTAACAAATTTATTTGAGCTTAAGCTTTCGTGGGCTAAAATCCACTTCATCAGATGCATAGAATGGAACATATAGTCAGAAGATATATATACATACAGAGAGCATGAAAAGGTGGAAGTACCCAGACCAACTGAAAGAGGCTAAATAATTAAGAGGAGCGATTATCAGCGGGGGAAAATAAACTTTTGAAGTGATAATCAAGATGGCCCATTTCGGACAGTTTGACCCTGATGGTGTGAGGATACTTAACATGGGGGAAAGATTCAATATTGTGTAATGACAGAAACTGGGAATGGCTCAGTCATGACACTAATTGAATCTTTCCCCCATGTTAAGTATCCTCACACCTTCGGGTCAACTGTGCGAAATGGGCCATCTTGATTATCACTTCAAAAGTTTATTTTCCCCTGCTGATAATAGCTCCTCTTAATTATTTAGCCTCCTTCAGTTGGTCTGGGTACTCCACCTTTTCATGCTCTCTGTATGTATATGTAGCTTCTGACTATATGTTCCATTCTATGCATCTGATGAAGTGGGTTTTTAGCCCACAAAAGCTTAAGCTCAAATAAATATGTTAGTCTCTAAGGTGCCACAAGTTCTCCTGTTCTTTAGACAGTGTAGAGCCAATATTCATCACTTTACAAAATGATACACACACATAGACCTCATAATCATAACCAGAAGACCCCAACCTTGTCTTAGACACCTTATTTGACTCCCTTTACACAAGATTTGGTGCCACTACAGGACCTGGGTTGCAACAATGTTCTTGTACGGTCCCAGATTATGTCAATAACCTCACAGGGTCTCACCCCCTTTCTCCCCCCCACTTGCAGTGAACAGCAGCTGCCTGCAGTACGACCCCCACTGAGCGGGGCCTGATCAGCTACTTCACCTACCTCATGGACCTGCTCTCTCGGGACGGTGAGAGCCCGGCCCGTGGCCCCCCAGCCCGACGCGCCTCAGCTCCGCCCCCAGCCCCCCATGCCTCAGTTCCTCCCCCCAGCCCCTCAGCTCCGCCCCAGCCCCTTGCAACCACAGTTCCGCCCCAGCCCCCCCGCACCTCAGCTCCACCCCCCAGTCCCCCCAGCTCTGCCCCCTGCCCCCCACGCCTCAGCTCTGCCCCCAGCCCCACCAGCTCTGCCCCAGCCCCGCACCTCAGCTCCACCCCCAGCTCTGCCCCCCGCCCCCAGCTCCTTCCCAGCCCCCGCAGCTCTGCCCCCCAGCCCCCCGCACCTCAGCTCCACCCCTCAGTCCCCCAGCTCCACCCCCAGCCCTCCCTGCCCTCAGCTCTGCCCCCAGCCCCCGCACCTCAGCTCCACCCCCCCAGTCCCCTAGCTCTGCCCCCCACCCCCCACGCCATCAGCTCCTCCCCAGCTCCCCCCAGCTCCGTCCCCAGCCCCCATGCCTCAGCTCCGCCCTCAGCCCCCCTGCTCCGCCCCTGCACCTCAGCTCTTCCCCCAGTCCCCACAGCTTCCACCCCCAGCACCCCTGTGCCCTCAGCTCTGCCCCAGCCCCACCAGCTCCGCCCCCAGCCCCCCATGCCTTAATTCCTCCCCTCAGGACCCCCAGCTCCGCCCCCAGCCCCCTGTGTTCCTCAGCTTTTGCCCCCAGCCCCCCGCAACCTGAGCTCCACCCCTCAGTCCCCCAGATCTGCCCCCCACCCCCCCCATGCCATCAGCTCCTCCCCAGCCCCCTCAGCTCCCACTCCAGCCCCCTTCACGTGTCCCCTACAAATCGAAGCTGGCCCCAGTTCCCAGATCAGTTGTCACATTCCCAGTCCCAGCCTGGGGCCGGGATGGGAGCCGGCGCCCCCTGGAGGAGACCCCACCCCCCCCCCGCCGCTGAGGCTATGTCTCTTTCAGGGGTTCATGGAGCTCACGCACCTGTTCTATGGTTATTACCAAAACTCGGCCCGTGGATTTCGTGGGCTTCTCCTATAACATCCCCCTGGCCTATATGCTGAGCGTGTTGGGCTACTTCTCCGTCTGCCTCCTCTGGATCGTCCACCGGTGAGTCACTTCCCAGGTACCCCCGCGGGGGGCCAGCCCCCGCCCCGCCCCAGAGGGGCCACGTCCCAGCGCCGGGCGAGGGGTCCCTGTATATCCAGCCTCCGCCCCGCCCCAGAGGGGCCGCGTCCCAGCACCGGGTGAGGGGTCCCCGGGTAACCAGCCTCCCCCCGCCCCAGAGGGGCCGTTGTCCCAGCACCGGGCGAGGGGGTCCCTGTGTAACCAGCCCCCTGCACCCCCACCCCAGAGCTGGCTGCACTTTGCCATCTCCCCCCAGGGCCGTCCACCTCCTGAAGCGCAGCCTGGTCGGTGAGAACCGGGAGCTCAGCACCTACAGCCACAAGGTCTTCGCCGGCTGGGATTTCTGCCTGGCGCCAGGCACCGCGGCGGCCATGAAACACAACAGCCTCCGCTACGAGCTGCGGGTGAGGCCAGCAGGGGGCGCAGGGCTGGGTGCGGGGCAGCCGGGTCGGGGGCAAGTGTGGGGGGACACTGAGGTACAGGCAGGCTGGGAATGGACAGGGGCTCTGGGGTGCGGGGCTGGAGGGTGTGATTAGGGGCTGAGGTGGGGGGCTGGTGGGGAGGGAGATGGGGTGCGGGGCTGGGGGACTGGATAGGGGCGGGATGGGTGGATTGTGGGAGAGGGGGGGCTGGGGCGGGAAGGGGGGCCGGTGTGTGGAGTGAAAGGCTTGGCTGGGGGGGGTGGAGAGGGGCCTGGCTGGGGTGGGGGGCTGCCCTGACGCGCGTCTCTCCCAGATGGACCTGGAGGAACAGACCCTGCGGCGGCTCATGGCCCAGCGCAGCCCGGGCCAGCGACTCGCCCTCTTCAGCCTGCGCGGGGCCGTCAACCTGCTGGTGCTGGGGCTGCTGGGGGCGGCTTTCTACGGCATCTACCGGGCCACCGAGTACTCGCAGCGGGCCCAGGTACCCGGCCCCTCGCTCCCGACCCAGGGCCCCTGCGCCCCTCGCTCCCGACCCGCAGCCCCCCGCGCCCCTCGCTCTCCCGACCCGCGGGCCCCCGTGCCCCTCGCTCCCGACCCCGCGGCCCCCGCGCCCCTCGCTCCCAACCCGCAGCCCCCGTTGCCCCCGACCGGCGGCCCCCCGCGCCCCTCGCTCCCGACCCGCAGCCCCCGCGCCCCTCGCTCCCGACCCGCAAGCCCCCGCACCCCTCGCTCCCAACCCGCAGCCCCCGTGCCCCCGACCTGCGGCCCCCCGCGCCCCTCGCTCCCGACTCGCAGCCCCGTGCCCCCTCGCTCCCGACCCGCGGCCCCCCGCGCCCCTCGCTCCCAACCCGCAGCCCCCGTGCCCCCGACCCGAGGCCCCCGCTCCCCTCACTCCCGACCCGCAGCCCCTGCAGCACCCCTCGCTCCCGACCCGCAGCCCCCGTGCAGCCAGGGCCCCTCGCTCCCGACCCGCGGCCCCCACGCCCCTCGCTCCCGACCCGCAGCCCCCGCGCCCCTCGCTCCCGACCCGGGGCCCCCGCTCAGCCCGCGCCCCTCGCTCCCGACCCGCGGCCCCCGTGCCCCTCGCTCCCGACCCGCAGCCCCCGCGCCCCTCGCTCCCAACCCGCAGCCCCCGTGCCCCCGACACGCGGCCCCCGCTCCCCTCGCTCCCGACCCGCAGCCCCGCGCCCCTCGCTCCCGACCCGCGGCCCCCCGTGCCCCTCGCTCCCGACCCGCAGCCCCACAGCTCCCGACCCGCAGGCCCCCCGGCAGCTCCCCTCGCTCCCGACCCGCAGCCCCCCCGGCAGCTCCCCTCGCTCCCGACCCGCAGCCCCCGGCAGCCAGGGCCCCTCGCTCCCGACCCGCGGCCCCCACGCCCCTCACTCCCGACCCGCGGCCCCCGCGCCCCTCGCTCCCGACCCGCGGCCCCCGCGCCCCTCGCTCCCGACCCGCAGCCCCCGTGCAGCCAGGGCCCCTCGCTCCCGACCCGCGGCCCCCACGCCCCTCGCTCCCGACCCGCGGCCCCCGCTCCCCTCGCTCCCGACCCGCAGCCCCCGCGCCCCTCGCTCCCGACCCGCGGCCCCCGCGCCCCTCGCTCCTGCGGTCGCCCGTGTCCCCTTCCATGGGGGGCAGTGGCGCTATCCCAGCTGCCAGCCCTTCAGCTGCTCGGCTCCCCACAAGGGACTTGTGGGGAGGGGATTCTGCTCTGACCCCTGGTGACCTCTCTCCCCCCCCTCCGCAGCAGGACACCAGCCCGGGGCAGCAGGGACTGGTCTTGGGGCTGCTGGTGGCCTATCTGCCCTCCATCGTGATCACGGCCGCCAACCAGGTGGTGCCGCTGGCCTTCGGGCTGCTGGTCCGCCTGGAGAGATACCCGCTCAGCCTGGAGATCCGGCTCACCCTGCTCAGGTACCGGGGGGCAGCCAGGGCTGTGCCCTACCCCAGGGGCAGCGCCGGGCGAGGGGTCCCCATGTACCAGCCCCCATCCCCCATGGGCAGCGGCAGGCGAGGGGTCCCCGTGTACCAGCCCCCGCCCCGCGTGGGCAGCCCCGGGCAAGGGGTCCCCGTGTACCAGCTCCCGCCCCACCACCAGGGGCAGCGGCGGGCGAGGGGTCCCTGTGTACCAGCCCCCAGCCCCTGTGGGCAGCGCCGGGCGAGGGATCCCCGTGTACCAGCCCCCGCCCCACCCTCGGGGCAGCGCAGGGTGAGGGGTCCCCGTGTACCAGCCCCCGCCCCACCCTCAGGGGCAGCGCCGGGCGAGGGGTCCCCATGTACCAGCCCCCGCCCCACCCCCAGGGGCAGCGCCGGGCGAGGGGTCCCCTTCTAAGCAGCCCCCCTCTCTCTCTGTGGCAGGACCGTGTTCCTGCGTCTCTCCAGCCTCCTCGTTCTCCTCTTCTCCCTCTGGACCCAGATCACCTGCCACGGGGACCCCGCCGCCGATTCCTGCAGGATCTGCCGCTACAACCACCAGCAGCACCCGGTCAGCGCAGGACGCCTGGGTTCTCTCCCGGCTCGGGGAGGGCAGGGGGGTCTGGCGGTTGGAGCGCGGCGGGGGAGCCCGGACGCCTGGGTTCTCTCCCGGCTCGGGGAGGGGCAGTGGGGGTCTGGCGGTTGGAGCGCGGCGGGGGAGCCCGGACGCCTGGGTTCTCTCCCGGCTCGGGGAGGGCAGTGGGGTCTGGCGGTTGGAGCGCGGCGGGGGAGCCCGGACGCCTGGGTTCTCTCCCGGCTCGGGGAGGGCAGTGGGGTCTGGCGGTTGGAGCGCGGCGGGGGAGCCCGGACGCCTGGGTTCTCTCCCGGCTCGGGGAGGGCAGTGGGGTCTGGCGGTTGGAGCGCGGCGGGGGAGCCCGGACGCCTGGGTTCTCTCCGGCTCGGGGAGGGCAGTGGGGTCTGGCGGTTGGAGCGCGGCGGGGGAGCCCGGACGCCTGGGTTCTCTCCCGGCTCGGGGAGGGCAGTGGGGTCTGGCGGTTGGAGCACAGCGGGGGAGCCCGGATGCCTGGGTTCTCTCCCGGCTCGGGGACGGCAGTGGGGTCTGGCGGTTGGAGCGCGGCGGGGGAGCCGGGAGCCCGGACGCCTGGGTTCTCTCCCGGCTCGGGGAGGGCAGTGGGGTCTGGCGGTTGGAGCGTGGCGGGGGAGCCCGGATGCCTGGGTTCTCTCCCGGCTCGGGGAGGGCAGTGGGGTCTGGCGGTTGGAGTGCGGCGGGGGAGCCGGGAGCCCGGACGCCTGGGTTCTCTCCCGGCTTGGGGAGGGCAGTGGGGTCTGGCGGTTGGAGCGCGGCGGGGGAGCCCGGAGCCCGGACGCCTGGGTCCTGTGGCCGTGTGGGGCGCTGACACATGTGCCCCCCCCAGTGCTGGGAGACGAGCGTGGGGCAGGAGATGTACAAGCTGCTGGTGTTCGACCTGCTCGTGGTGCTGCTGGTGCTGCTGCTGGTGGAGTTCCCCCGGAAGTGAGAGATGGGCTGGGGGGAGGTGGGATCTGCACGGGGGGGTGGGAGTGGGGGGTCAGTGGGCTGGGGGGAGGTGGGATCTGCACGGGGGGGTGGGAGTGGGGGGTCAGTGGGCGGGGGGGAGGTGGGATCCGCACTGGGGTGGGGGTGGGGGGGTCGGTGGGCTGGGGGGAGGTGGGATCCGCACTGGGGTGGGGGGGTCAGTGGGCTGGGGGGGGTGGGATCCGCACTGGGGTGGGGGTGGGGGTGGGGGTCAGTGGGCTGGGGGGGTGGGATCTGCACTGGGGTGGGGGTGGGGGGGTCGGTGGGCTGGGGGGAGGTGGGATCCGCACTGGGGTGGGGGTGGGGGGTCAGTGGGCTGTGGGGAGGTGGGATCTGCACTGGGGGTGGGGATGGGGGGGGGTCAGTGGGCTGAGGGGGAGGTGGGATCCACACTGGGAGTGGGAGTGGGGGGTCAGTGGGCTGGGGGGAGGTGGGATCCTCACTGGGGGTGGGGATGGGGGGGGTCAGTGGGCTGGGGGGAGGTGGGATCCTCACTGGGGGTGGGGATGGGGTGGGTCAGTGGGCTGGGGGGAGGTGGGATCCGCACTGGTGTGGGGGTGGGGGGTCAGTGGGCTGGGGGAGAGGTGGGAATCTGCACTTGGGGGGTGGGAGTGTGGGGTCAGTGGGCTGGCGGGCAGGTGGGATCCGCACTGGGGGTGGGGATGGGGGGGTCAGTGGGCTGAGGGGGAGGTGGGATCTGCACTGGGGGGTGGGAGTGTGGGGTCAGTGGGCTGGCGGGGAGGTGGGATCCGCACTGGGGGGGGTGGGGGTGGGATCTGTTCTAGGGGTGGATGGGAATCAGTGGCCATATAAGGGGGGTCCCGGGGCGAGTGGGTTGGCTCTGGGGTTTGGGGCTCAGGCCGGAGGGGAGTGGGGAGCTGGGGGACAACGACTGGGGTTGGGGGGCAGGGCTAGTGCTGGGGTGGCGGGGGCCGGGCTCGGAGCAGTCTCCCCTGCCCCTCACCCCCTCCTGCTCCCCCCAGGCTGTTGGTGACCCACGGCCCCGCCCCCCTGGCCCGGCTGTTGGGGCAGCAGGAGTTCCTGGTGCCCCCCAACGTGCTGGACCTGGTGTACGGCCAGACCGTGTGCTGGGTCGGCACCGCCTTCTCCCCCCTGCTGCCCCTGCTCCACGCCGCCAAGTTCGTCCTGCTTTTCTACCTCAAGAAGGTGAGAGCTCGGATGCCTGGGTCCTCTCCCCGCCGCGGGGAGGGGGGCCTAGTGGTGAGAGCGCGGGGGGGTGGGACTGGGAGCTCGGACACCTGGATCCTCTCCCAGCGGTGGGGTTGGGGGGCTAGTGGTGAGAGCGGGTGGGGGCGGGACTGGGAGCTCGGATGCCTGGGTTTTCTCCTGAGGGGGTTTAGTTGGCGGGGGAGGGACTGGGAGCTCGGACGCCTGGGTCCTCTCCCGGGAGGGGGGCTGTCTGGTGGCTCAGCGCCCCGGGTCCACGTCTGTCTCGTCACCCCCCAGCTCACCCTGTTCTCAAACTGCCGCCCGGCCGACCGCACCTTCCGCCCCTCCAGCTCCAGCTTCTTCTTCCTGCTGGTTCTGCTGCTGGGCCTGGCCATCGCCTGGGTGCCCCTGCTGTACAGCGTCTTTGTGTGAGTGCCCCCCTGCCCCCTGGATCCCTCCCGCCGGGTCCCCTGCCCCCCTTCCCCAGCCCCCTGGGGTCCCCTGCTCCCCTCAGCCAGCCTCCCAGCTCCCCTCGCCCAGCCCTCTGGATTCCACCCCGGCCTGGCCCCCAGCCTCCCCTTGCCCAGCCCCCCGGCTCCTGGGGTTCCCTTCCCCCTTCCCCCGGTCCCCCAGGGTCCCCTGCCCCCCTCACCCAGCCCATCACCTCCCGGGTTCCCTCACCCAGCCCCCTGGGTTCCCCTGGTCCCCTCACCCAGCCTCCCAGCCCCCCTTGCCCAGCCCCCCAGCTCCTGGGGTTCCCTTCCCCCTTCCCTCAGCCCCCCAGGGTCTCCTTCCCCCTTCACCCAGGCCCCTGGTATCCCCCACCCCTCGTCCATTCCCCAGGGCGCCCCACCCCTCTCACTCAGTTCCCCTGGGGTCCCCCTCTCCCACCTCCCCAGCCCTCCTCGCCCACACCTCTAGCTCCTTGGGGTCTGCCGCCCCACCTCACCCAGCCCTCCAGGATCCCCTGACCTTCCCCTCCCCCCCAGCATGACAAACCCCCTTATCCTCCTCCCTCCCCGTCCCCCGCCCGGGGCGCTGTGTCTGCTTCCCTGCTTTGGACTTGGTTCCCCTCCCCCCAACTCACTCTCTCTCCCCCCCCACAGCCTCCAGCCCTCCCAGGCCTGTGGCCCGTTCCGGGGTGAGCCGACCATGTGGAGCACCCTCTGGGCGGCCATCGACACCCTGCCCCTTGTGGCCAGGGAGTTCCTGCAGTTCGTGGGCTCGCTGGCCTTCGCTGTGCCGCTCTTCCTGCTGCTGTGGTGAGGGGCCTCCGGGGAATCCCCCTGGGCTGGGGGGCGCTAGAGGGGATAAGACACATGGAGGGGGGGTCTGATGCCAGGCAGCAGGGACATGGAGACACACAGAGAGCAGGGGCCCATCCCCTCCATGCGGGGGCGAGAGGGGAGGATGGACGGACAGACGCAGAGCAGAGCTTGTCCCCGCCAGCAGGGGGCAGCAGGGACGGACAGACACGCACGCACACAATTTCCGGGCTGCCCCTGACCCCATCTCTCACGCACTGTCTAACCCCCTCCCGGCTTTTCTCTTCCCATCCCGCAACCGCAGCATCCTCATGTTCTACCTGATGGCCCTGGATCACTCCTACAGCTGCCTGGTGAAGGAACTCAAAGGGCAGCTGCGCCTGGTGAGTGATGTCCCGGAGCCATGGGGCTTTTTGCCACTGTGGGGAGCCGGCTCCCATCTGGGATCGCCGTTAGCCGGTGGGACTCCCTGCCACAAGACGACCCTGGGCCTGGCGGGGTGGGTTATTGACAGGGAGAAATGAGGAACGGCGTACTCCCCGCTTTGGCCACTAGGGGCTGCCGTGTCTCCCTCCTCTGAAGTAGGTGGGAGGTGGGTGGAGGCAGAGCCGGGATACCGGGGTAGATGGGCCCCTGGGCTGGCCCCAGATGGCTGTACTTACCCTCCGGGGTTCCCACCTCTTTTCAACCCTTCCTTTTTCCACAGGAGGGGCAGGATAAGGTCTTCTTAGTGACTCAGATCACAGAGCTCAGCTAAGGAGAGCGCCGCACACAACTCCCGTCCAGTTGATTTGAATATGACTCTTGGCCCTGCCTTGTCGGACCCGTCCCTCCCCTGCCAGCGTCAGCGATTCGCCTGTGTGCCAAACCCGCCCCCTGCTGGAAGAAAACTACAATAACCTCCAAAGAACCTGGAGCTCGTTCATGGACTGTGTGTAAGAATCACTCGCCCGGCGCTGAGACGTGGCCCCTCTGGGATGGGGCGCGGGGGCTGTTTATACAGAGACCTCTCACCTGGGGCTGAGACGTGGCCCCTCTGGAGTGGGGTGTAGGGGCTGGGTATATGGGGACCTCTTGCCTGGCACGGAGACACGACCTCTCTGGGGTGAGGGGTGGGGTTTGGTTATACAGGGACCCCTCGCCTGGCAGCCACTCTTTACCGCCGCCCAGTGATGCTGTTCAGTTTTGGACAGGAAGTGAAGCAGAACCCTGCATGTGACGGACATCCCAGGGGGCTTTGCAGGAGGAGGAGGTAGAATTGCTTGTGTCCGAAATGGGCCAGGCTGCTGGCCTTCAGGCCCCACTTCTCACGCTCTCCATCCTGCCCCAGGCTAGCCCCCCGCCCTCCGAGCGGAGTAGATAGCGGGTGAACCCGAGTGAATCTCTTGTTGCCGGCTGGCAGCAGAATTCCATTGTCGCACTCCAGGGCAGCGGCATTTGTATTCCCTATCCACCGGTCCCCAGCTGCCACCTCTCTTGGGCGGAGACCCGCGTCTCTCCCTCCCTCCCTGCCCAGGCTCTGATTTCACCACACACACACACACACCCGCAAAGAGCGATTGCCATCGACAATAATCGCCATTTACTGCTCGGCCAAGTCAAAGAAACCCTGCTCGGAAACTTAACAGCGTTTGATTTCCTGGGTGTATTTTGAGACGCGATGTTGACAATTTAACGGCTTTTAAATTTAATTTTAACGGCTGTGACTTTTTGAGTCTCTAACACCTGCTGTCGATAAATCATTGGCTGACTCCCCCCGTTCTTTGACTCTCCTGTGATTTTCTGCAATTGGGAAAATTTTAAATCTGAAAAAAAAAAAAAAGCAAAAAAAAAGCTTAAAAATAAAATGCTAGTTTTGGTTTGAAATGATAAAATAAAAATTGAATTCTGCTAGGCCCATGTGTAAGTAATCCAGGGGGCGGTGGAGGGTGTGGGGGGAGCTGGTGTGCAGGACTGGAGGCAAACAGCAGTGGTTTTGTGCCCCCACAGTCCCCTCCACTATCTCCGCGTCTGCTCCGTGCCCTCCACTTCCGTGCGCGCAGGGTGTAAATGATCGGCCATAGGGGGGTCAGAGCAATGGTCCATGTAGCCCAGTATCCCGTCTCAGGGGCGGTGCACGGCGCAGGGCGGCTGGGGACAGACGCAGGCCAGTCTTCCCCGCCCGCAGTCGGAGGTGTGGGGAGGCCCCAAGCTGGCGGGTGGGGGGGAGGGGTCGGGACCCGGGGAGGGACGGAGGCTCCCTGCATGTGGCCAGCGCCTGGCCCGGCCCCACGTCCTGTGGCGGGGAGTTCCGCAGGCTCGGGGCGTCGGCCATGCAGCTCAGGCGGGGGTGGGGGAGTCTCGGGGTGGGGGGGGTCCCGGCAGCAGCGGGGTGGGGATGGGGGATGGGACACTGGGCCGCTCCCCTCTGGGCGGCGCCAGCCCCGGGGTGGGGGAGGGGAGGTGTGAAGAAGGGGTGGGGCCTCGTCCCAACCAATCGACTACAGGCGCAGTGGGGGTGTGAGGCCAGCTTGGACCAATCAGTGCTTTGCGGGGCGGGGGGGGCTGACTACAGTGCACCAATGAGAGAAGAGGGAGGCTTGGGCGGGAGGTTGGATAGGAACCAATTGGTTAAAGCTGGGGGGGAGGGGGGAGTCGCCAATAGACCAATCAGGGCACGAGGGCGGCCACAGTGTTCTCCAATCAGAAAAGAGCGACCTGCGGAGGGTGGGGCCAGACTAATCCAATCAGAAAGCGAGGGCCGGACTAAGGTCCGCCAATGAGATTCAGAGCGGGGGGTGGGTCTGGAACGCGCCAATCAGGGAGTTACCTGGGCGTGCCAATCAGCGCACCGGCAGGGCGCTAACCCGGAAGCGGAAGTGGCGCCGCGCAGTGCGGACTTGAGGCGGGACCATGAACATCCTGCCCAAGAAGTCGTGGCACGTGCGGAACAAGGACAATGTGGCCCGCGTGCGGCGGGACGAGGCGCAGGCGCAGGACGAACAGCGACAGCGGGAGGCCCGGGCCCTGCTGGCCGAACAGGAGGCGAGTTACCGGGCATGCGCAGACGGCAACGCGGGTGTAGCGAGTGCGCATGCGTAACAATGGAACGCGTCCTACACCATGTGACGGGGTCACGGATTGAACCATTGTCAAATTGGGGGTGAAATCTGGGTTGAACCATTTCCAAATCGGGGGAAGAGCAAAAGGGCGCTGGGCTGAACCATTTCTAAATGGGGGGGGGGAGACGGAGAGCGCTGGGTTTCAAATGGGGGAGGGGAAGAAAAAGAAGTGGGAGTTGGGCTGACCCACAACAGGGGGGAAGCAGAGCAGAAGGGAACTGGGGTGAACCATTTCCAAAGGGAGGAAAGGAGAGTTGGGCTGAACCATGTCCAAAGGGGGAGAGAAGGGAGCTGGGCTGAACCATTTCCAAAGGAGGGGGGAGAGAAGGGAGCTGGACTGAACCATTTCCAAAGGAGGGGGGAGAGAAGGGAGCCGGGCTGAACCATTTTCAAAGGAGGGGGGAGAGAAGGGAGCTGGACTGAACCATTTCCGAAGGGGTGGAATCAGAGAAGGGAGCTGCGCTGAACCATTTCCAAAGTGGGGGAGAAGGGTGCCGGGCTGAACATTTCCAAAGGGGGGAGGGAAGCAGAGAAGTGAGCTGGGCTGAACCATTTCCAAAGCGGGTAGTTTTCTAACCCCACCTGCCCCCGTGGGGTGGCTGCTATGGCACCTGCTGCACTGTTAACATCACCATGCCCTCGCCCCAGATAAAAAGACTTTCTTAGGCCTCAGCCTGATGCCATGCTGCCCTCGCCACACCCCATTGCCCCCCAGCACAGAGCCCACGGGCTGCCCTGGCTCCTGCCACCTGCGTCAGAGCCGGCCCCACAACCAGCCCCCGTCTCCCCCTGCAGGCGCGGACCGAGTTCCTGAGGAAGAAGGCACGGGTGTCTGCCCTGCCAGGACCCGATGGCGGCTCGGCGCTGGCCCCGAGTGGCGAGGCGCCGCGCCATGTCGACCTCTTCCGGGACCTGGAGGAGGGCAAGGGCTCCACGACTGGGAACAAGGAGTATGAGGAGGAGAAACGCAGGGAAAAGGTGTGTGTGTGTGTGTGGGGGGGGCGCGTTTGAGTTTGGGGGGGGGCACCTGCATTCATTGGGCATGGTGAGCCCCCCCCCCAGCTTGCTGGGGTTAGGTTGCCCCTACATTGGTGCACTGATGGGAGGGGGCTGGTGCAGGGGGCTGGTGTATCTACCGCCCCCCTATTACAGGAGATGGGGTACAGCCAAGCCTCAGATCCTGGCATCTCGGCGTAGAAGGGACAAGGCTGGGGATTCACACACCCCTGTTGGAGGAGGAGGCTATGTACAGAATTGGGGGTTCCCCCTAAACACATGCAGGTGCTCTGACACCTTTTATAGCTCAGCTGCCCTGCAGGCTGGTTCCCCTCTCAAGCTCTCTCCCCACTCCCATGAGCTGCCCCGTGGCTCCTGTACCCATAAGGCAAAAACCTCCCCCAGTGCCCTCTTCTACATCAGTGGGGCCATGATCGGTCCCGCCCTCTCCCCTAGCAGATGGGGCTCCTACTTCTTCAAGGTGATTCAGTTCAGCACGCTCCCCTCCCTGCTTTGCCCCAACCAGGAACGGCAGGAGAAAGCTATCGGGCTGCTGACCTATCTGGGGCAGAGTGCAGCCGAGGCCCAGACTAGCCGGCCGTGGTACCAGGAAGCCCCCAACCGCAGCCAAGAGGCAGCCACGGTGACCACGCAGGAGCAGCTGAAGGGCAGACTGGACCCGCTGCGGGAGATGGAGAGGCACCTGCGCAAGAAGAAAGGGGAGGGGAAGAAGCGCAAGAAGGAGAAAGAGAAGCCAGCAGGGGAGAAGAAAGCAGTGGGGTGAGCTGGATGTGGGGCAGGGCTAGAGAGCAGCGCTGGATGGGAGTCAGGGACTACACGTCCCAGCATCCACTGCTCCAGCCTGTTTCCTACGCACAATCCCAGCATGCAATGTCCCAGTCCACAAGGACTACAATTATCAGCTTGCAATTTACTTCCTTTGTTCTCAGCTGCACAGGTGTGGGTGTGTTACTGAAATGATGCATCTCAGCATGTACTCAACACACTTGTTCCTGGGCAGTAGCCTGGCCTACTTGTCCCAGCATGCAGCACCCCCCTAGGAGGGACGATTGCATACTGGGAGATGTAGTCCTCATGGAACACACATCTAGACACCACCTGGCGCAGGGTTGTAGGAACTCAATGGTTCCCTTCTGCTTGTCCTTGCAGCTCTGCCCCCCTCTCCCTGGAGCAGCTGCGGCGGGAGCGGCTGCAGCGGGAGCAGGCCGAGCGAGCCAGGACCGAAGCCCTGTTGGCTGGGCGGCTTGGGGAGCCCCAGCGTGGGGAGGAGGAGGAGGAGCCGGATGACAGGAAACGCCGCTACAACTCCCAGTTCAACCCGCAGCTGGCACGCAGGCCCCGCAGCTGGGACGAGAGGGAGCAGCACTGAGCCCTCCCAGCGCCCCCTGGAACTGGTGGCTGAAAACAGCGGGCCCTGGGCACAGAGACTCCTGTACCAGGGGTCACACGGCATGTGGAACAGGGACATTGGCATCACAGCAAGGCAGCCAGCGTGTGGTATCACTCTGTAGACTTGCGGGGGGGGAAGACACCGAGTGCTGTCCTCTCTGCCACCCTCCTGGCCATGAAGGTTGGCATGGGGGTCGTACTCGGGGAGCCAGAACCCTCCTTGCTCTCACAGGAGGGTGCTGGCTGCCCCACTGGGGCCCCAGGCTGGACACTCACCTCTTAGCGCCTGGCGTTATTAGCAGCAGCAGGTACCAGGGTTTATCTGAATGCCCCACAAGGCAGGGGCTTATCTGCTAATAAAAGGCATCTCTTTTCACTCACTCACTCAGGGGAGCAGGGAAAGCTTGGATAGGAGCAAGCCCAGAAGGGGAAACCCAGTCCCGGACTCCTGGGTTCCAGTTGCAGGTGCGTGCTGGGAGTCAGGACAGCTGGGTTTTATCCCTGGCTTGGAGAGCAGGAGCCAGTGGGTTCAGTGGGGGCAGGAGGCCCAGCCCCTTGTCAGAGAGTGGAGTTGAGTGGAGGGGACTCCTGGGTTTGCCAGCTGGCTCTTTAGGGGGAAGATATCAGGAATCCTGAGTTCTAATTTCCACTTCTGCCTCTGATTTCTTATATACCTCAACGGCTCCCTCCCACAGTGCTCACTGTACCTCGGCTGCTGGGGAGGCCCAGCCCTTTAGCCATGGCGATGAAAAGCACCTGCTACAGGGTGTGCCTGCCCCTCTGCTGAACCCGCACCCAGGCCCCACTGGAATCATTCATGGCTCACACCTGGCTGGTAGGGCCCAGCTCCCAGCACAAGGCTAGCTCCCTGTGCCTTCCACAAGGCCATTATCTGACAGGGGAAACTGAGGCATGGACAGTCTGGTCTCTTCTGGGGTTCCTTATGGGGTGGGGGTGTCTGTCTCTCCCTCACCAGTCAGCCTGCAGCAGGGGGGATGATTGATTCAGCCCCATCGCTAGGCCATGCCCACCCCACAGAGGGACTTTCCCAGCAGCCATTGGGGTTAACAGTGCCAGGTGGGAGGGGGGGCTCCAGGGAGAGGGGTGGGGGGCTTTTAAATCTAAAGCAGAGCAGGCAGCAGGGAAGATCCTGCTCTGGGCCTGAGGGCAGGGAGGGGCGGAGCTTGACCCCAGAGCCAGGCAAGATCCCCCATGGAACATACCACCCGTCAGCTCCTGCAGAGGGGGCTGCATCTCCTTCCCCTGAATATACCATGCAGTCACCTCCTGCAGTGGGCTGGGGATCCCCCATCCCAGCCACGCACTGTCTGGGCGGGGAGGCGGTGGGGAGAAAGAGCTGGCTGGGACTCTGGCAAATAGTCATGTGAAATCTCCCCCTCCCCACTCCACTTACCAAGATATTTTCAGCATAAAGTGACACCAAAATAAGGTCTGGGATGAATTCGTGTGTGTGTGTGTGTGTGTGTGTGTGGGTGGGTGGGTGGGTGGGTGGGTGGGTGGGGGCACTAGATCCACAAGTTAAAAATGGCACAGGACTTGGGGAGGGGCAGACTGCTGGCTCCTAGCCCCCGTTGCACTAACCACCCCACTCCCCTCCCCGAGCCAGGGAGAGAACCCAGGAGTCCTGGCTCCCAGCCCCCTTCGCTCTAACCACCCCAACTCCCCTCCCCTCCCCAAGCTAGGGATAGAACCCAGGAGTCCTGGCTCTGCGTCTCTAAGCTAACCCTGCAGCAAGGACTGTATCTCATTCCTGCCCCCCGCCCTTACCTCTCCGACGCTGTCAACGGCGCAGAAAGCTGCCAGTTGCCGGTGACCTCCCCCCCCCGCCCCCATTTCTTGCGTGAGAAGACATCATATAAAACTATTTATTCATAAATATTTTCCAAAATGAAAATAGGGTTACGAAAAATATTTTAAACACCCGGCCCTCAGCGGCTGCATAGCACCTCGGGAGAAGGGGGGAAAAGCAATCAGAAAAACAGCCTCCCCTTTTGAATTCCTGTCCGTCCCTCCCCCAAGGAAAACCCAGCCGATCTGCTCTGGGGCTGGATCTCATGGGAGTGGGGAGGAGACGAAAAATGGGAGGGGGAGAACTGAGGGGGAGGTGGGGTTTGGGCCCCCCCCCCCCCCGGAGGAATTTGTGTGTGTGTGTGGGGGTAACAATAATTCTGCTGGATTTTTTGCTGCTTTAATTTTTTTTTTTTTTTTTTTTAAAAGCCAAATGATTTCATTCCCCTCCTGCAACACTCCTCCTCCAAGATCATCTTTGTTCACTTTTTTTTTTGCCTGCGCATGTCCCTCTGCCCGCCCCCCCGCCAACACTCACCCAGGAAGGGGGGCTGGGGAATGGCTGAGTCCCCTCCCTTCACAGCCACAGCCCCCCCACCCACATCTTTTAAAACTGCATGCATTTAAAGGGTTCAGATGGCCGGAGGGGGCCCCCGCCTGGGGGGGGGTTGGGTGGGGGAGGTGGAATGGGGGTGGGGGAGGTGAGCTTGGCCTCTCCTTCCCTCCCCCACACCCCAATGTCCCGCACGCGTGACTCTGGAAGGCTGGCGCCCCCTGGGGGGTGAGCAGGCGTCACTGCAGGTCACGGTCTTCTAGATACCGGTACTCGAAAGTGAACCCTTCCTTCTTCCGCTGGCCCCATTTCTCATAGTCGAAGTAGATGTACGTGCCCTGAGGGGGGAACATGGGGGGGGAGGCATCAGCAGATGGGCAGAGCCTATGGTGCTGCACGTACCACTGCCCGATTTCGGCCTGAACATGCAGGGCTGTTCTGGAGTGCGGTACATGCCGGTTTGTTATTGTAGGGTCTCCCCATGGGTGCCAGGGCTGGCTTTGATATGGAGGAGTCTGCTGTGGGGAGCGGAGTGACTTGTGGTAGTAGGCTCTCTGACTGAATCCCTTCCCCCATGTTAGCGGCCCCACCCCAGAGGTGGCTGCATTGTGCTGTGGGGCAGCAGCACGGAGGGGGTCCCGGCGGGAGGGGGGAGGCGCTAACCTGCTCAAACTCATCCGTGATGGTCTTGGGCTCCTCGTGCCGCTGGAACCACATCATGTACTTGGTGTGGAACCGCCACGACTGCTTCTTCAGGGCTTTGGCCGCCAGGTACTGCGCCTTGGTACCCTGGAGAGAGAGAGAACCAGGCGCGTCACACCGCGGGCCAGTGGGGGGCAGCTGGGATCCTCCCACAGGGCTGGGGGGCAGCTGGGACACCCCGCCCCCATGGGGCCTGGGTCGGGGGGGGGGGAAGCAGATGGCATGTGCCACTGGCTCAGGGGGTAGCTGGGCAGGTACCATTGGACCTGGGGAGTGACTTGGCCTGTACCACTGACACAGGAGGCAGCTGGGACCAGACCACAGGACCTGGGGGCATGGCTGAGCCCATACCACCAGCGTGGGGGTGGGCAATGGCTTGGTAAGTACCAAAGGCAGCAGGGGAGAAGGGGAATGTACCATTAGCTCTTCTTTTGGGGGAGGCAGACTAGCTACATAAAGACTAGCTACATAGCAAATAGAGCGATAGCACCATTCAGCATGTACCAAATGCTCTGGGCATGGGGGGGGGGGGACTCTTGGCATACACACCCCTTGTCCCCTGTTGTATGTCTCGACATGTACCAACCACAGGGATGGTCAAGGGGGACTGTACCATCAGCACCTGTGGGGAGGATCCCCTCCCACATACCAGAGGCAGGTGGAGTGAGAGAGAGAGAAGATCTTGGCACCTGCCAATGGCAGGGAAGGGAAATGTACCATTCACACCTGCAGGGAGGGGAGTTCCCCTTGCACATACCAACTGCAGGTGGCCAAGGAGGGGTGTGAGGTACCAATGGGGGAGGGGGAGGGATGGAGCATACCATCCACACCTGCAGGGAGGGGAGTGTCAGGTGGCCGATGCGCAAAGCCAGCAGCGGTGGGGGGGGGGCACGTTGGCAGCAGTCACCCACCTCGCCCCTCCTGCCCGAGGGAAAGGCGGCAGCGGCGGCCAGACAGGGCGGGACTATAGAGCGCTCTAGCCTGCAGAGGGGGCCCTTCTGTACCTCCAGATAGTAGAAGATGAAGAAGAGCGTCTCCGTCGAGAGCCGCTGGTAGAACTCCACGGTGTCCGAGTGCAGTGGAGGCATCTGGTGGTGGTAAGGGGGGGTCGGGCAGGGGTTCCGGGGCAGGTACTGCCTGCGGGGGTGGGGGGAGGGGGTTAGACAGCCTGATGGGCGGGGGAGCAGCACACAGTGTCTACTGGGAACAGAACAGAGCAGTCCTGGCTCCCAATCCCCTCCCCACTCCCCCCTGAGGCTGGAGATACAATCCAGCTGTCCTGGCTCCCAGCCCTCCCCGCTCTAACCACTAGCCCCCACTCCCCTGCCAGAGCTGGGGAGATAACCCAGCTGTCCCAACTCCCACCCACACCCCCCCGGATCTAACCACTAGACCCTACTCCCTGCTCAAAGTCAAGGATTGAATCCAGGAGTCCTGTTCTCTCCAAGCCCCCAACATCCCAGGGACTGTGCCTTACCGGATCCTCTCTGAGTCCGAGGGGTGAGGCATGTGATGCCAGGCTGCCTCCTCCATGGCCTGCTGGTAGAGCTGCTCCTTGGTGAGGGGCACCGGTCCCAGGGGGCAGACCCCCAGGGAGAGAGGGATGTTCACCTCCGACAGCTGGATAGGCGGCTGGCTGGAGGCCGGCTGCGAGGTCGTACTACTAATTAAAATGTCTGCTGGGGGGACAGACAACAGACAGCCCGTTAGATTCCTCAGAGAGCATTGGGAGCACAAAGCTTTAAAACCAGTTTATGCAACAATCCCTCGCCCGGTGCTGAGATGCAGCCGCCTCTCGGGTGGGACGCAGGGGCTGGTCCTACAGAGACCCCCTCATCTGGAACTCCGCATGCTTGACACTGCAGTCAGCTGTGCTGGGACACCATGTGCATGGGTGGAATCCCTTCCTGTGCTCCAGCAAGGCCCAAAAGCCTGAGAGCCTGCTGAAGATTGAACCCAGGAGTCCTGGCTCCCAGTCCCCCGTCCCCCCCAACCACTAGACCCCACTCCCCCCCCAGAGCTGGGGAGAGAACCCAGGAATCCTCACCCCTTTCAGCCAGGTGGAGAGATGGCACTGGGTCCTCTATACTGGATCCAATGGCTGCCCGCTCTGCCATGGATTTCAAGCTGCTCAGGGGCTCGGGTGCCTGGAAGTGACAGACAGGGTGGGTGGAAGGGAGTCCTGTGGCTGTGCCCTCTCATCCCCCGAGGTGCCCCCCATCCCCCACACGGACGGGGCAGGCTCACCTTGATTTCTGGCGTGGAGCTGAACTGGGGCGGCCCGTTGAGCAATGGCTGGCTCGGCTTGGCTTCGGAGAAGGACGGGGTCGGGGAGCTTGGGGTATTCACCGTCATGGGGACTAGCAGGCCAGAGCTGGCACTGGGGGGCGCAGGGGCTCCGCTGGGCTCTTTCCTGGGGGAGAGGAGAGAGCATCAGTGAGTGGCTGGTGGGGCTGTGGGGGGTGCGGCCGCCAGGCGGGTACTCACGCAGCGCTGCTGGGCGGGTTGTGGGCCACTGGCTGGCTGGGGAGCGCTGGGCCGCTGCTGCCGAGAACGGAGTCCGATGTGCTGTCAGCCACCACAGAGCTGTAACCTGGGGAGTGGAGATGCAGCTCAGGGTGTGGGGGGCAGGGTAGGAGAGCACCCCATTGTTTAGAGCACCCCATGGCCGAGTTTGAAAAGTCCCAGGCAATCAGGCCAATGAGACACCCCCCTTCCCAACCAGGTTCAGAACCCAGGAATCCTGCTTCCCAGCCTCTCCACCTCAACCACTAGACCCCATTCCCCTGCCTGAGCTAGGGACAGAAGCCAGGAGTCCTGGCTCCCAGACGCCGCTGTAACCACTAGACCCCACTCCCCTGCCTCAGCTGGGGACAGAAGCCAGGAGTCCTGGCTCCCAGCCCCCGCTGTAACCACTAGACCCCACTCCCCTGCCTCAGCTGGGGACAGAAGCCAGGAGTCCTGGCTTCCAGCCCTCGCTCTAACCACTAGACCCCACTCCCACCCTCCAGAGCCTGGCAACAGACCAGGGACTCATTCTCTGTGCTGACCCTTGAACCGTGCCTCCTCCCGGCACTCACTGGTGGCCCCGTTCTGCTTGCTGGCGTTCTGCTGGGCGCTGGGAGGCCGGGGCTGCGAGGCGTTGGCACCGGGGGGCGGGGGCGCGACGGCCTGGGCGTAGGGGGTGGGGGTGCTGGGCGTGTGGCCGGCGACTGGGATGGCCTTGGCCCCACCGCTCCCGCTGCTGTTGGACACGGCTCCGTTGCTGCTGGAGCCCGGGCCGTTGCCCAGCGAGGAAGAGGTGCTGGAGCTGCTGCCCAGCTGGTAGCTGGGTGTGACGGCCGGCGAGGGCGGGGGGTGGTTGTTGTGGACGCTTTTCGAACCGTTCTTCGCGGGAGACTGTGGACAGACGAGGATTAGTCCTGCTCCCCCCCCCAGAGCCGTCAATGGAATCCAAGAGTCCTGGCTCCCAGCCCCCCTGCTCTAACCACTAGACCCCATTCCCCTCTCAGAGCTGGGAGAGAACCCAGGAGTCCTGGCTCCCAGCTCCCCCCTGCTCTAACCACTAACCCCCACTCCCTGCCCCAGAGCCATCAATGGAACCCAAGAGTCTTGGCTCCTAGACCACACCCCGCTTTAATCACTAGACCCTACTCCCCTCCCGGAGCTGTGGAGGGAACCCAGGAGTCCTGGCTCCCAGCTCCCCCCTGCTCTAACCACTAGCCCCCACTCCCTGCCCCAGAGCCATCAATGGAACCCAAGAGTCTTGGCTCCTAGACCACACCCCGCTTTAATCACTAGACCCTACTCCCCTCCCAGAGCTGTGGAGGGAACCTAGGAGTCCTGGCTCCCGGTGTCCATGTGCTCCCACCCCTGGGTAAGGCAGGCAGACTTGCTGAGCGGGCAGGACACTACCCAGGGCCTTGGCAGAGCCGGGCTCCACACCCCACTCTGCCACAGCGGGCCAGGGCAACCCTGGGCGAGGCCGTGAGCCCCTGCCCCAGTTCTATGAGCGTTACGTGCTGTGGTGAGGGACCTGGCCCCGCTGCTGCCCAAACACACTAGGCCAAAGCATCAGGAAGCATGGAACTCGCTGCTGCAAGATGGCACTGGCTGGTCCCCAGCGGCACCGAGCCTGCCGTGGGAGGGACACGCCGGGAGCCTGCACAAAGTCTCAGCCTCTGCAACCTGGCAGCGCTGATGGGCCCCACACCAGCAGCTGAGAGCCACGGGCACTGCCCCCTCTGTGCAACCGAGCCAGGCTTGGGGGGGTGGGGGCGTGTGTGTGTCTCTGTCCGGTTTGCTGTCTGTGAGCGTTTGAGAGTGCTCTGCCCCGAGGCCCTTTCTCTGCTCCCCTGCCTGTGTGGGGCTGTGGGGGGGAACTCACTTGGACCCCCCACTGCTGATCCCTCCCTGCACCTGCGTCCCCGCTCAGAGGCACATTGCTTCCCACAGCCCCCTCACTCTGACCCCTCCCCACAAGCTCCATGGGCCCCCCACCCTGAGCCCGCCCCATCTGTGTCACCATAGCCCCGCATTCTGACTCCAATAGCCCCCACATTATTAGCCCAGCCCACCTGAGCCTCACAGCCCCCCGAGTCCCCGTATCTCCCCCATTCTGACCCCACCTGAGTCCCCACAGCCCCCCCACTGAGACCCCTCCCCACCGCCCCCCACTCTGAGCCCTCCCCACCTGAGCCCCACAGCCCCCCCACTGAGATCCCATAGTCCCCACAGCCCCCCCACTCTGACCCCTCCCCACCTGAGCCCCACAGCCCCCTCACTGAGTCCCCATCTCCCCCATTCTGACCCCACCTGAGTCCCCACAGCCCCCCACTCCATCTGAGCCCCACAGCCCCCCCACTCTGAGCCCTCCCCACCTGAGCCCCACAGCCCCCCCACTGAGATCCCATAGTCCGCACAGCCCCCCCACTCTGACCCCTCCCCACCTGAGCCCCACAGCCCCCTCACTGAGTCCCCATCTCCCCCATTCTGACCCCACCTGAGTCCCCACAGCCCCCCACTCCATCTGAGCCCCACAGCCCCCCCACTCTGAGCCCTCCCCACCGAGCCCCACAGCCCCCCCACTGAGACCCCCATAGCCCCCACCTGAGCCCCATAGGCCCCACTCCGAGACCCCATAGTTCCCACTCCGAGACCCCATAGTTCCCACTCCGAGACCCCTCCCCACCTGAGCCCCATAGCCCCCACTCTGAGGCCCCCCCACTCTGAGCCCTCTTCACTTGAGCCCCACAGCCCCCCCACTGAGAACCCCATAGGCCCCACCTGAGCCCCATAGCCCCCACTCTGACCCCTCCACAACTGAGCCCCACAGCCCCCCAACTCTGACCCCTCCCCACCTGAGCCCCACAGCCCCCCTGCTGAGTCCCCATATCTCCCCCATTCTGCCCCTCCCCACCTGAGCCCCACAGCCCCCACCATGAGTCCCCACAGCCCCACTCATAGAGCCCCATGGCCCCCCATTCTGACCCCACAAGCTCAGCACCGCCCCACTCTGACCACACCCCACTCGAGCTCCCCAGCTCACTGCAGGTGGGTAGCCTGGCCCCACGGCAGCCATCCCAGCAGCCTCCCAGGGCCAGCCCAGGCCGTGGCGGCCCCGCCCTGCGCCTCACTGGAAGGAGGCTGGGAGGGGGCAGGGCTAAGAGCCCATGTGATCCCAGCCCCCCAACAAGGAGCAGGAGGAGGCGGGGCTAAGGCAGCCACACCCACTCCCAGCCCAAGTGGCTGGGGCGGCCATGTTCCCAGGCTTCCCCACGAAGTCCTCACCAAACCCTGTATTAGACCCGCCCCCAGCCGAGGGAACCCAAGAGTCCTGGCTCCCAGCGACCCCCCCAGCTCTAACCACTCACCCCCCAGAGCAGGGGAGAGAACCCAGGAGTCCTGGGTCCCAGCCGCGCCCCCCTCCCCTCCGAGAGCCGGAGAGAACCCAGGAGTCCTGGCTTCCAGCTCCCTGCTCTAACCCACTCGCCCCCACTCCCTTCCCAGAGCCGGGGACAGAACCCAGGAGTCCTGGTGAAATCCCCAAGCTCCGATCAGTAGCCAGCACCCCACCCCACCACACCCCCCCCCCCAGCATAAGGGCAGGCGCCCGCCAAGTTACTCACCTGACTGACCTCGCTGTCTGTCGACCGCCCCCTCTTCTTGTCATCTTCCGAATTCTCCTGGGGGTGGGGGGGGACAGTCAGTGCTCGCCCTGCCACTCCCCGTGGAGATGGGGGGACCAGCCCTGCCGCGGGGCAGCCAGCACACGACACACTGATGTCTCCCTCGTTATTGGGGTCACTCTGCCGGTCGACTCTGCCCTACCCATGGCACCGGAGGCCTGGTGCGGCTGGGCCATGGTCACCGTTATCGGGGGCACATGCACTGGACATCACTGCCAGGAGGCAGTGCCCCCTTGTTCTCACCCCTAGTTCCCCCCTCCCATTTCCCTAAGCCAGGAGAGAGCCCAGGTGTCCTGGTTCCCAGCCCCTCCCCACCCCCCCTGCTCTAACTACTAGACCCCACTCCCCTCTAACAGCCAGGATAGAACCTGGGGGTCCTGACTCCCAGCCCCCTGCTCTAACCACTAGACTCCGCTCCCCTCCCAGAGCCAGGAGAGAACCCAGATGTCCTGGCTCCCAGCCCCCCTCACTAGGCAATGCTGCCTTCCTTAAGGGACACTGACCCAGCACCCCTGCCGCTGGGTTACCCTGGCTGCCTGGGAGCCTGCCTGCGCAGGCCTCCGACTGTCCCACTTTGTACGGGGCTGGGCGACGGATCCCACTGGGGCAGGACTCGAGGGGCAGGGCTGTGCCAGGCGGGGGCGGGGCTCCTTACCGTCGTGCAGTTGGCAGGGCTGGGCGGAATGGGCGAGCTGGAGGTGGTGGAGGTGGGAGTGCTGCTGGACTGGTTGAAGATCTCGTCCTCCAGATGGCTGTGGCTGGGCGGGGAGGTGGCTACCAGAGCCTGCGCTGGAAGGGGACGGGGAGCAGAACAAGACGCAGTTAGGCAGCCGGGCTGGGAGTCAAAGACGCCAGCATCCCGCCCTGCGCTTGCATCCGGTCTGCCCTGCTTTCCCGGGGAGAAAACCGGAGATCTGTTCCAACCGGAGTTCTCCCAGGCCACGTACCCAGGGAGCTGAGATCTCCCAGCTCTGGTCTTGTCTCCCTGCTCGCCCAGGGGGACGCTTTGGATGGAGGGTAACGTTCCAATTCAGGAACGGACGGGAGCAATTTCTTCTAAACTCTCTGTAAACACCAATGGCCTGAACACACTTTGGAGAAAACTGCTCTGGGATAAAACCCCAACGCCTCTAGCCAGGTGATTAACAGGCTGTAAAGCGCCAAGGCTCCAGCTCCTCCAGACGTAATCCAGGAAAAGCCGAAGAGGAACATTTCCAGGCCTTTCCAGAAAGATGCAAGGAAATGAAACATGCTGTTGCTGGATTCGGGGGCCTCACAAAGCCACACCTGGGGCAATTGGAACCGCGGGGGCTCCTGGGTTCTGCGGAGAGAATCTCTCCTCTGATCGATCTAAAGGCAAAGCCCTATAGTAGCCCTGGCTGCTGAGGGAATCTGCGCCAGGATTTCTGAGCAGTGGCCCCCTCCTCGTGCCCCCTTGACAGCCAAGGCGTGCCCTCCCCAGCGATCGCACAAGGGATTGCGGGGGCGGGAGGGGAATGAGACACGGAGAGCAGGAAGGCGCGAGCGAAATCGGCTGAAGACACACAGTCTTTGGGGGCGGCGTGACTCCAGAGGAGCGGTGCTTTCCACAGGCAGGACAGGATGACCTGCAGGACCCGAGTCATAGAAATGGGATGAGATTTAATCATACAAATTGCACGGGCCCCCCCACCCCCGGACTATTTCAGCTGTAAGACAGGGGCGGTTCCCCCGGTTGCTGCAGCTGGGACACGGTCGTGAAAAAAGCCAGCGAGACCTCGGGAAGCATCTGCAGCAAGGCGAGGGGAGCCTGGATTCCACTGGGAAGCTCTCAGCCAACCCTCCTCACGGCAGGGTGGGCGGTTCGGCTAAGCGAGGGGGTCCCTTCCCGGTCTGGGTTACCTCTGGGTTCGGCTGCTCCAATCCCGGCTGTGGTTCTGGGGTCCCTAACCCAAGCAGGACGCCGATCAGCTGGAGAGGGCCCAGCGACCAGCCAGGCGGACGCCGAAGTGGTTGGAAAAACCTGCCCTCCCGCGAGAGACCTGATCAGCGGAACACAGACGGTGACCGGGGGCGGGGAACTCGACCCCAGTCTCTGCCCCGCGGGAGCCGGGACACTTACGAATGTCTTCTAAGTCGAGGTCATCGTAGAGAAACTCGTTCTCCTCGAAGTCGGGGTCCTGCGAGGAGTCCACGTAATACTCCACGTCGTCCTTGATCTTGCGGATTGAGTCCACCTGGATGGAGTCATTGTCCAGCATGCGCAGGATGGTCTCCAGCATGCGGATGTGGTACCGGTGCTTTTCGATGTGCCGCTTCAGCCCCTCGATCCGGTCCTGCTTCTGCGGGGAAGGGGCATGGGCAGATGGACACACGCTGAGAAACGGCCCCCTCTGCCCACACCCCGCCTCTCCAGCCACAGCGCACAGCACCCCTTCACTAGCCCCCACTCCCCGCCCAGAGCCAGGAGAGAACCCAGGAGTCCTGGCTCCCAGCCCCCTCCCCCCCCCCTCTAACCACTAGCCTCCACTCCCCTCGCAGTGCCAGGGATAGAACCCAGGAGTCCTAGTTCCCCGCACTCTTGCCCCCCGCCACGGTGCCACCCCACACATCCTCCCTGTGTCCCAGGCAGGCAGTGACTCACATCCTTGTCCCCCTTCTTCTTGCGTGTCTGCACAGAGAGTGACTCCACCTCGCTCTCAAACTGATCCACCTGCATGTTCAGCGTGTCGATGGTGTTCTGGGGGGGGAAGGGGGGAGAGCCGCACACTGTCATCCCCAGTGCAGTCCCCAGGGGCTCCCACACGCCAGCTGCTGCCAGCCCGCAACCCCCCCGAGACACTCGGCAGCTGCTCCCCACCACTACCTGGGGCCTTCCCTGGTGCTTCCTCACTGAAGATCGCAGGCCAATATAAAGCCTCCAACTGCCCTGCAGAAAGGCGGTAATCCATACAGGGGCCCCGCGCCTGGTGCTGGGATGCGACCTCTTCTGGGGTGTGGTACAGGGGCTAGTTATCCAGGGAGCCCTCATGGGCACTGAGACGTGGCCCCTCTGGGGTGGGGTGCCGAGGCTGTTCAGGACGGAGCGCCACACTGGGGCTTTGGGACCAGCAATGACTGTGAAGGGAGAGCACCCCCCATGAACCTCCCGCAGCATAGTGCCCCCTAGGGCTGCCCTGGGGACAGCAGGGGAGAGAGCCCTGTTTTTCCTCACAACTTTGGCTCTGCCCCATGCCCCCATCAGTCTGACCCTTACTTAGCTGATCAGAATACCCCCGCTCCCAGCCTCACCGTTAACCACTGGCCGACCTCTTCCTTCTCCTTCTGGGCAGGGTCGACTTTCTGCGCCAGGCCCAGCCCCTCCTTGGAGTAGGCTTTGGTCTTGGTCTCCCGCTCCACCACCTTGAACCGCTCCATTTGCTGGAACAGGAGAGAGGGAGGTGGGGGCGGGCTCAGTGTCTGGGGAAACGGGGGGGGGGGGGGGGGAGGAGTGTCCCCCACTCCCGCACAGGGGATCAAGAGACCCCAAGAGACATAGGGGCTCCCCCCACCCCAATCCTGTCCAGGGGCATGGCAAATATAGCCCTGGTTGGCCATGCCTGGCAGCCTCTCAGCTGCTCCTGGCTCCCAGCCCCTCCCTGCTCTAACTACTAGACCCCCCTCCCCTCGCCAGACACAGAACCCAGGAATCCTAGCTCCCTGCCCCCACCGCTCTCCCGTGCCGCCTGCTGTCATTCAGGACCCAGCCTCATGCCCAAATGGCCCCAGTCCGGCCCTACCCCTTCCAGATCTGACTCCACCTGTCCCTGCCCTGCCAGCTGGCTGCCCTCTGTGATGTCACACTGCCCCATCAGCCAATCACAGCAGAGGGAGGAGTGGCTTATTGGAGAGGAGGGTGGGGCTCAGGTGAGTGTGTGGGTGGATCCCCCCCTTCCCTGGAGTGGAAAGCACCCCCAGTGCCCACAGGGGAGGCCTCGCCACCCAGGGGGTACGATCCCAGCTGCTGTCACTCAGCCCCTGAGCTTTAAACCCTCTGTGTGCCGTTCTCTCCATGGCTGGGACTGCCCCGAACAGATCCCCATGGGGGCTGTGCTGGGAGAGAAGGGCCCAGAGCTGGGCACAGCTGCTCATGGGGGGGCTCCACGATCCCAGAGACTGGGCCTGGGCATCACTGGAGGTGACCGATACACCGATCCCCTCGCAGTGCATGGAGACCTGCTGTCGGGGGTGCGGGTTGGGGACGCTGGCCCCACAGAGGCCGCCAAGAGGATTGCGCAATGGCTGCATGGCTGTGCCAGGATGGGAGTGACACTACGCCACTGGCAGGGGTAGCTGAGCCCTGGTGCTGGGACATCTGGCGTGCAGGAGTCCTGGCTCCCAGCACCCTGCTCTAACCACTAGACCCAACTCCCCACCCCAGAGCCGGGGAAAGAACAAAGGAGTCCTGGCTCCCAGCCCCCCCCAAACTCCACTCCCCTCTCAGAGCTGGGGAGAGGACTCAGGAGTCCCAGCACTCCTCCAACTCCCCCACTGCTGCCTCCTGCGAGTGCAGAGTGGTTGAGCGCACAGGAGCCTTCTCAGCGCAGTGTTGCTAGGGCCAGCCCTACCAGGCCCGTGATCCACCAACCCCAGACGCAGCCAGTCAGCGCGACCCCCATGATGGTCGAGAAGCAGAGCACAAAAACCCCTTCCCCTGCTCTCACCCACCAGTCCCAGCAGATCAACTGGCCGGCCCTTCCCGCCATTTGCTTTCCCTCAGCGCCTGGAGACCTTCGCCAGATCGAAGCATCTCTGCCCACGGGGGTCTAAACTGCCGCTGGAACCAAGGTGCCACCGACACCAAGATCCGCGCCGCTGGAGCCATGCCCAGGCAGTGCAGGAAGGGCCAGAAAATCCCCCAGGTCTCTGTTCTGTGCGCTGGAGGGAGACGCTCGCCCGCCCCCAGGTCTAGTGGGTCCCCACACGTGAGCAAGAGACACCCGCCAGGCAGGACCGTCTCAGAGCAGCGCGGCCCCCCCCGCCCCCAGCCGACCGCTGCTGCTTTCACGGGCGGAGGAAAAACCCGCCAGTTACAGCTCTGGATTGGGGGCAAAACTTCCTTCCTGACCCCGAGAGGCTGCCGCCCTGAAGCCTGGCCATTACCCCCTTTGGCCTCCTACCGTCTCAATGAGTTTCCGGTTGTCTATCAGCTGCCTCTTGTCCTTGATCTCGTTTGAAGCTACCCACGTCTTGATCTGGTCCCTCAGCCTCTGCAGAGATGGGGTGAAGAGAGGGGAAGGGTCAGCAGAGAGACGGGCCCATAGCACCCACCCACCCGCCTCACTTAGACCCCTAGAGGCAACAGCCAACACTGCCTTGGTCTGGACGTGGGAGAGGTAACGAGGACACTCAGCCACTAAAAAGTCCCCCCTGCCCCCAATGAGCCCCCACCAGCTGGGAGGACGCCCTCTGCAGAGTGGGGTGAGAATCGCAAGCTCTGGTTTACCAGGGAGCACAAAGATCTCGCTGGACAATAAGGGGAGGCAGAAAGGCGAGACAAGGAGAGACTGGGGATCACGAGACCAGGGTTCTATTCCTGGTTCTGGAAGGGGAGTGGGCCTAGAGGTTAAAGCAGGGGGGATGGGAGCCAGGAGTCCTGGGTTCTATCCCCAGCTCTGAGAAGGGAGTGGGGTCTAGTGGTTAAAGAAGGGGCTAGGAGCCAGGACTCCTGGGTTCTCTCCCCAGCCCTGGGAGGGGAGTGGTGTCCCGTGGTTGAGAGCACAGGTGGCTGGGAGTCAGGACTCCAGTGGCGGGTGTTTTCCCGACAGCCATGGCTGAGACCACGTATCCTGAGGGCTCCTGCTGGACAGATGGCCAAAGTGCTGGGCCCTACCTGGAGCTTCTTGATCTCCTTCTTCAGGTCAGCTTCATACTTCTCCTTCTGGTTGGCGTTTGCTGCATTGTGGAGCTGCAGGCGAGAGACAGTGGATGAGACAGAGTGTAGGGGGATGGGACAGAGTGCCCTTGGCAGGCTGGGGGTGGCGCCCTGATCCGGTGTGGAATCAGTTGGGGGGCTACAACAGCCAGAGAGGAGGGTCTGGGGGGATCCAATGTGGGGTGAGGCCCGGAAGGCTGGGCTGCCCTATCCACAGTGAGATGTGGAGTGGGGAGAGGGGGCTGCCTGCTCTGGGGTGATGTAGGGTAGGGGGGCAGCGAGGCCGGGGGAGAGAAGAGAATTGATACAGGAGAGAAAAGCAGAAAAGTTTAGGGACAGGGAGAGAGCAACGTGGGGGAGGATGAGAGAGCGGGGCAGCGAGCCGGGGGGGGGGTTTGAGGCCGAAGGGGGAGCTCTTACCTTCTGCCAAATATCCTCAAACTGTTCCACCCCCTCGGAGACCTTCTTCAGACACCGATCGATCTCACCTGGAGGAGCAGATGGGCGAGGGTCAGCCCCAACCTCCGACAGGGCTAATTACTGCCACCTGCCCGTTCCCCGCGGCCCCCCCCACCGAGCCCAGCGTGAGGTACAGGGGAGGGAGAAGGGATGGGCCTGAGGTCACACAATGAACCTCAAATAGAACTCAGGAGTCCTAGCTCCCAGACCTCCCCCCCCACCTCCTCATTCTAACCACTAGACTCTACTCCCCTCCCAGAGCCAGGGAGAGAACCCAGCAGTCCTGGCTCGTAGCCCCCTGACTCTAAATGCAGCCGTGACAAACTCCATCGCTCCAGCTCTCACAAAGTAGGGAACACACACAGGGGGAAGGGGAAGAGGCCCCTCTCTCTGCCTGCCCCCCCCATATATGCCCCCAGCCATGCACCCCGGGAAGGGCGGGGGGCAGCCTGCAGGAGGAGCCGCCCTACCTTGCAATTTCCTCTTGTCAGCCATGTTTCGGTCACTGGCGGGGGGCTCTCCTCATGCTTCAGAAAGCTCCAACGCTGCAGGGGACAGCAAAACAAGGTTACGGTAATGCACCCTCCCAACCCACCGGGGAGAGCCCCTGAGCCAGCCAGTCCCTGTCTTGGGGTCGGATGGGAGCCGGCACCCCCTACAGGGGAGAGGCCCCAGGCCTCTTTCCCCACCCCTCCCTCAGTCAGCCAGTCTCTCATCATATTCTTTGATCAGTTGTGCCAAGACTGTTCATTCACATCCCCCCACCCCAGCAGGGGGCAGCGCTGGCACCCAGCCACATACCCACCCCAGCAGCAGGGGGCAGGGCAGCACACACCCACCCAGCCTTCAAGTCAAACGATGAAACAGCAGGTTTAGAGGGCCGGGTGGCTGGCCCAGAAGGGGCCCGGCTGACGGGACGCTGGCCGTGTGGCCCCTTGCCAGAGCACTGCTGCCGGTGGCCCTGAGGCTGGGCAGGGGGCGTGGCGCAGAAGCAGCCAGCATGGGCCAGGGCTGGGGAGACAGGCAGGATTCAGGTGTGGCTGGGTGTTAACCCCGAAGCCGACCGCGCCTGGAGTCTGAGCGAAGCCAGCTCGGTTCTCAGCGACTCGGGACCAGCAACCCCGGCTGGAGGACTGTGGGCGACGGGAGCGTGGGGAGGAGACCTGAGCCTATGTGTTCAGATGCCGCCTGGACCGGAGCTGGTTCAGCCACCGGGCTAGTCCGGATCCTCTTTGTTATTTCCTTGGAGGGGGCAGAGATAGGGTTTCCCTGGGCTGCTTCATACCGAAGGGCTGATTCTCAGGAGGGGCCGCCCTGGATTCTGTAGTGCAGCCCCCCCTGGTGCGAATCAGGGCAGCTCAAGTGTATACTCCAGTCTCTGGGGGACAAAGAAAAGCCACAGCCAAGGATGCCCTGGCCAGGCCCCTGATCTGCTCCCTATGGGCTTTGGGGGGCAGGGAATAGCCCCAGTGCAGTGTGCCCCAGCCAGGCCCCTGATCTGCCCCCTCACCCCAGCAATGCCCCACCCCAGGGAAAAGTGATTCACAGGGGACTGTTTCCACCCCCTTTGTCCTCTCCAAGGGGTCTGGGCATTACCGGCTAAGGTCTGTTTGCTCAGTTTCACTTCCTGGTTCCCCAGGAGGCAAACTGTAAGGGGTGGGGAGGTCAGGTCATACGCCAAAGAACTTTCCCCCCTTAGGCATGGGGGGAACCCCCTTGCTTCCGAACAATATACTGGAGGCCTCAGGGAGCTGGCCATGTCCCTTTAATCTGCCCCCCCCCCCCGAGGCCTAAGGGAGGATTCTCAGCCAGCTCCTCACAGCGATCATCTCGTCTGCCCCCCGGGGGCACACAGTCCAGCAGGATTGGCTAATTGCCACTGATGGAGAAGCCACACCCAGCCAACCCTTCCAGATGTTAATTATGCCCCCCCCATTAAAAACCTGCCCCTTATTTCCAATCTGAACTGGCCAAGCTTCCCCTCCCAGCCAGTGGCCCTGGTAAGACCAGTGCCTACCAGCCCAGGGAGTCCCCGGGCAGCTGTTTGCTCCCCATGCGGGGGCTAGTAGGCGGGGAACTGTCACCCCTGAACCTTCTCTTTGTTCAGCTACACAGAGGGAGCTGGTGAGGCCCACTGCTGGCGGGCCTCTCCTGACCCTCTGTGACTGATCAACGCCTGGCTGGGATGGGGGACCCCAAGCTGCCCCCAGGATCCCAGCAGTCTCACCTCAGGGCCCCTCACTGTGCCCCCCACGATCCTATTCGCCCATATGATCCCAGTGTCTACTGAATAGCTGCCGTGCCCCCCAAGTGCTTTGCAAGAGGCCAAAGGGCTCTGGCTTACCTAGAGGTGGCCTGGCTGTCTAGGGCCTGCAAGTGGGCGGCTCCTACACAGGTGAAAGAGGCACATGACTGGGAGGAAGGTTGAGAGCCCCTCCCCCCCACACCCACCCAGCCTGTGCTGCAGCATGGGATGCTGGGAAAGGACTGGAGCTATAAAGACTCAGTGGCCGAAGACTGGGCTCTGGGCTGTAAGTGAGAGTGCCACACCTGGGGGAGGAGACCTGCAGCACGTGGCGGCCCCCTTTGTACAGGGCTTACGGAGAGAGGTGAGTGTCGCTAAGCCTGCTTTGCAGATGGGGAAACTGAGGCACAAAATGGGGCTGTGATGTACCTTGGGTCACACAGCAGGCTGGAGTAGAACCCGTGAGTTCACGCCAATTTCCTCCTGCTCTAACCACTAGACACCACTCCCCTCCCAGAGTTAGGGAGAGAACCCAAGAGTCCTGGCTCCCAGCCCCCGTGCTCTAACCAATCGCCTACATTTTCTCCAGTTAAAACACATGTTGGCCTTTACACACCAAGTAGTGTGAACTGATCTGATCATTTTAGATTCCAACCTGCCACCAATTGCTTAAGATTGTGAATTGGGCTTGTGGACTGTGCCGGAAGGGGGGTGGTTGTGGGGAGCTGTCTGAATGGTACAGCGTGGGCACCTGCTTGGTTTTCTCCTGTCAGATGAGTAGCTGTCACTGCTTTTCTCGTGAGACTGGCAATAAACACAATGATCTAGGGAGAACCCAAGCCCCCCATATCCTGCTAAACACCTCGGTGCCCCTGAAAAAATCATAGCGAGCGAGGGGGCAAAGGGAGTCTGTGGCTGAATGGGGCTCTCTGGCGTCCCAATCCCCTGCCTCGCCCACAAGCACCCCTCACAATCAGCTTGTAAAGCTCCCTGCTCTGTGAGGCAGGGACTGTCCTGTGTCCGTACAGCGCCTGGCACAGTGGAGCCATGCTCTGTGACTGGCATGAGCAAAACCCATGATTAATCCCATAACTGTACAGCCACAAACTAGGGGGAGTGGGAGTAAAGTGGTGCACCTGGAAATGACTTAGATCCTTCTGAGACTCGGCTATGTCAGGGTGAAAGGGACCTGCAGAGCAATTCCAATACAATTGAGCGACCTGGTCAATTTCCCTGTGGCCAGGAAAGCCCTGAAATTGATCAGATTGAGGCTGCCCCTTTAAATTTGGATTGAAACATTCTGGAAACCAGCAACTTGTTTTAATCCACTCGAAGATCGACGGACAAGCTCCCCCAAAGGGAAGTGTGCAGCTTTTAGAAGAGACTGTTGCCCAGCAATGTCTGAAAGCCAAAAAACCGGAGACTGTCCACAACCAAAACCATGGCTAAATCCATTTCTGAGCTGGTCCTGTCTCCTGTGGATCAGCAGAGATGCAAAGGCCTGGAGATGCTACGGCTTCTGCTGATTACCTCCCCTGAGAAGGCTGAGGACCAGGGATCCCAAAATCAAATGGCCTGACACAGACGTGGATGGGAAGATACGGCTAACAAGAGCCTGATTGGGCCTTGTAAATTTTGTAAAGGTTGGGGAACGGGACACTTTCCTGCTCTAGGGGGCATGACTCTGATCTGGCCCCAGAGCAGGGGGGAATGGTTGGCTTAGGGTAGGGAACAGGACGAGGCCTTACCCTTCTAGGGGGCAGCAGCTCTGATCCGGCTGCAGGGCAGGGGTCTGGCCAGCTCTGAGGGGAGGAATGGGATATGGGGCTTCACCTAAGGCAAATAGATTCTTTACCTGGCTAGTAGCAGTTGTGAGCAGTTGTCTGTTTTCCAACCCTCCTTGCCCCCTTCCCCCCCCCGCAGCCGTGGCCCGGCTGTCTTGGTACCAGCTGGCACCAGGGCCAAGCCCTCTGGGGAGCGCGTGGAGGCAGAGCTGCTGGCAGAGGGGGACAATGGAGGGGTTTAGGGAGACATCCCATGGGCAGCATACCCACCAGGGATCATGGCCAGAGCCCTGCTGCCTCCCACGATCCCATCCATGCCCAGGGGGGATCCAGTAACCAGCCCTTTTGTGGAGTGGTGGGAGGAGAACCCAGGCGTCCTGCTGGCGGATCTACTGCTCTAGCCACTAGGCTGCCTGCCTGCCCCCTAAGTTGGGGGGGGGGGGGGGGGACGGACACCCAGGTATCCTTGCTCCAGCTGCTAGCTTCCCGCCTGAGCTGAAGCACCAGACAACTGGAGAAGGGGGACACGGGGGCCTCTCCCCCCCGCACAACCCCTGCCCCCCTCATGCCCCCCCCGTGCTCCCCCGACAGATCCCTTGTCGCCCCCCACCCCATGTCCCGCCCCCGGGATGCTCCCCGGCCCGATCCCCCTTTCCCCTGGGGGCCGCCAGCCCCGCCGCCCCTCGGGCCTCCTGCAGCCGCTACAGCCCCCCGCGGCAGAGGGCCCCCGCGTGCGCCCCTCCCCCTATGGCGTCCCCGTACCCCCTCCCCCCAGCCCCTCCCCCAGGCCCCCCCTCACCGGAAGCTCCTGCGGGCCGGTCGGGCCCCGGGGATCGGTCCCCTCCCCCCTGCTCGCGGGCCGACTGTCGCGCTGCTGGCGCCGCTCAGCCGGGTCGCGACCCCCTCCCCCCCCAACTCGCCGCCGCCGCCTCTCGGGCTCCGCGGCATCCAAGATGGCGGCCGGCTGCCTCCGTCCGCCTCTCCGCCCCGGGGCAGGGCCCCGCCCCCCCGGCTGCACCCCATTGGGTTTGCCGCACGCCCCTTAAGTCACTTTGTTCTCCTATTGGCTACATTAGATATAGGCGGGGCAAGCTAGGGCACCCGCCTATCCCTTTGTATGTCAATCAACGCCCAACTTCCTTCTTATTAGCCTCAGCACACATCCGTCAGCAATCCTCAGCGTTTATTGGCCGAGAAGGGCGGGGTATAAAGGAGGCTCGCCCACATGGGAGAAGGAAGGAAGGGGCGATACCCGTCACAGCTCGGTCTCCCCCATTGGTCGGGGGAGCCGCTTATGAAACCACTCTTGCAGCTGATTGGCTCCCAGCCCGGAGGCAGCGGATAGCTCGATCGCAACGATTAGCTGAAGTGGGGGAGGCGGGATGATGGATTCGCCAGACACTGATTGGCTGAGACGATGGACGACAGACCAATAGTAGTAGCGTGCAACGAGGAGGTGGACTTAAAACATATTGCTGATAGCTATTGCCCACTGAGGTTCTCACTCAAACCCCTAGGGACCTATAGGATTGAAGACCACAGGAAGGGCCCGCCCCCTGGGTACTAAGGGCAATATTGAGTTATATGCCCCAGGCCTTAAAGGGCAGCTGGGCCCCAGCACGGCCAGGGTGCAAAGTGACCCCAGCGAGGCAGCAGGGGATGGGGGGGAAGGAGCATAGGGGAACCCTGGCCCCTGAGGGAATCCAACCAACAAGGGTGGGAGGAGCCTGGAGCAGCCTAGGCCTGAAGAACCCCCCAGCACTAGGGCAGCAGTGTGTGTGTGGGGGGGATCCAGCCCCTGGGAGGGGGTTGGGGCAGCAGAATGTGGGGGTGGTGGAGTTTCCACACAGTGGGGACAGACCCTGTACCCAGGAGAGCACCCACCTGCAAGAGGACTGGATGATGGTGCTTAGGCTGGGACGGCCCCAGCCTGGTCCAGGGCCCCCAGAACAAGACAGGGCCACTGCACCTACCCCCAAGAGGGCCTAGGCCTCAGTTGACTGGGGGAGGGGCTAACATCAAGGACCGATGCCTCTTCCCTGCCCTAAAGGGGGCCCCAGCCTGACTCCCATACCCCCTACTCTAACCAGTAGCCCCCATTCCTTTCCCAGAGCTAGGGGTAGGAGCCAGCCAGATGAACACCCGTTCCTGCACTCAGGTCATGGCAGCAAGGAGACGAGCAAATCAGAGTGATCCAGAAAAAGGTATAAGACAAGGGAGAACAGCAGCTGCGGTGTGGGTCACCACCCTTATTTCCCCTGCCCCCGGTGAGGCCCTGTGGGCTAGGGCTCCGGCCCAGGGCTCCTGAGACCTGGTAGTCCCAGCTCAGCCACCTCAAGTGGCATCCACCCGTGGCCTCAGTTTCTCCTATTCTAGAGCTATTTAGACTAAGCTTTTTAGGTCAGGCACCGAGCCTGCTGGTTCATCCTCTCGGTCACTCTTGCTGCCACACTGGGGCCCCAATTTCAGTGACTGTTTCAGCACGCCGTGCAAGGGGCCCCTCCATCGTAGTGACTGTTGAGCAGCATCCAGCGTTGTAGAGTCCAGCCCCTCTGGGAGGGGCTGCAGGGTCACTCATGCCATAAACATGTAGAGCTCCTAGCACAAAGGGACCCCGTACCCCACCCGGAGCCCCCCAGCCGCTGCTGCTCTGTAGCTGGACAACACCTTGCACAACGGGCTGCCACGAGTGTGCTAATTCCCTCATAACGCATTCCCTCCCCCTCCCCTCCCTTTCAGAGAATTGCCCCGGACAAAAACCAGAGATACTCGCCTCCAGCCTGTTATATTTCTTCCAAAAAACAAAGTTAAAAAGAGAGACACCGATTCAGCCCACATGTTTGCTCCCACAAAACGTCCCTCTACCCTGCCTTTCGCCAGCCCGCTCCCTGCCTCTCCCCTCAGGCACAAGCCAAGGGAGATTTCAACACGAGCACTGAGAAATCGATGCACCAGCCATTCTGCATTCATCTCATGCACACACCCGCTAATTTATACAGGTAACAAGGGTGTCTCTCTCTCTCTCTCTCTCACACACACACACACACACACACACACACACACACACTTTATACAGAGAACAGGGCTAGGGCTCCCCACACAATTCGCACCCCTCCCCAGACACCCTCAGAGCTCCCAAGCCTGTGTGGAGCTCAGGTGTGGGTCCCCGTGGGAACAGAAAGATGCTTGGCTCTGCCCAGCTTCTTGGCAGCTGGGAGGTGGAAGGGCCCAGTCCCGCTGAGCAGGGGAGCTAGAGTGAAAGCCCCAGAAGTTCCCCGATGCTTCCCGGCGTGGCAGGGCTCCGGGCGAGGGGGGAGTCTGTGGGGAAGAGGCTCATGTGCTAGACATGATGCCGCTTTTCTCGCTCTTCACCTTTAGGAACTCCGCCATGCTGGAGAAGTATTTCTGATTGGCCTCCGCCACCTTCTTCTCTGCTGCTTGTGGGTTAACTATCTCCAGACCCTGAGACAGAGAGATAGGGGACTTGGATTTGCCATGCACGCCTGATCCCGAGGCATGGGGGGCGTTTATACAGGGACCCTTTGCCCAGTGTTGGGGTGGGAGGCTTTTAACAGCTGCACTGCATGTCAGTTTAGGACAGGAAGGGGTCCTTATGGGAGACATCAGTAAAGAATTCTCCAGCTGGGACAAGAGCTGAAAGATCCCTTGTCTGCCACCTGCCTGTAGCCAGCTGCCTCAGGAAGGGGCCAGAAACGCCCCACACCCACTTGAGGGAAATTTCCTACCCCTCATTCATGCAGGGCTATTCAGGGCAGGAGAGGGTCAAAGGCCACATCAATATCACCTCCCCAACTGCTCTTGGAGGTGCCGCATCCTTCACGAGCCCAGATCTCTGGCAGCCATGGGGCTTACCTGGAGTGGAGTGAAGGCCACGCTGGAGGCTGTGCCTGAGGAGCGGTCCCGGATTGTTGATTTCCCGCCATACACCATGCTCTGCTTCTGGAGCGTGCGCTGGGCGGGGACAGAGGGACGCGGGGTTAGCATAAGGATGGTACAGGGGGGACGACTTAGACTGGGAAGGGGAATGCCAGCAGGGAGCGGGGCTGCGATCGGAATCATGGCTTTGTTTCAAACACAGTTCGAGTCTGCAGGGAACCTGAGCCATCGCTCAGAGTGGGGAGCTCTCAGTGGGCAAGTACTGGGGGGAGCCCGACTGCCTCTGTGGTGGGGAAAGGGAACCCCATTGCTCCTTAGAGGAGGGGGTCTCTACTGGTCCCTCATGGGAGGAAGGGCTCTGATGTGCCATGCTTGCTTGGCACAGAGAGTGGCTGCCACTGAGATGGGGCGATGGGATCAGCTCCAGTGTCATGGCACTATGGGACCCCAAGGCATGAGGGGGGACCCGGCCCGCATGACTCCATCCCATCTCTCTCACCACCTACCTGTAAGGTCTTTGAGATCCTGGCTTTGGTAGCCTCGTTGACCTGCGTCTGCCGCACCCGGCCGCTGCCCGACTTTCCCAGGTGGCCCAGGCTGAAGCCCAAGTCCTCTTGGTAGGCGTCTTCCTCGATCTGCGGTGGCAGGGGCAGATTCCAGGAGTCACACGGGGAAGGCGAGTGGTGAGAGCTCAAAGCACCCTAGAGACTGGCCCTGACTAGCACCAAGTACCTGCTTTGGAGTGGGGGGGTACAAGTTCTATTTTGGGGTGGGGGTAGGGAACAACTTGCACATCTCTAGGCGAGTGTTGGTCTGCACAGAGTGCGGCTCTGGATTAACTCCAAAATCAGCATCCACAAGGAATTCACCAGGGGCAGCTGCCAGCTCACCCCCGACCTTCATTCACACTCTGCTTCATGCATAGACCAGCCTGAACAACCACAACTGGGGGAAAAGAACCCAGGAGTCCTGGCTCCCAGCCCCCACTGCTCTAACCACTAGCCCCCACTCCCCTCCCAGAGCCAGGGATAGAATCTCTGTGGGGAGGGGGACGAAGGTTGGAGGCTGCTCACCTCCCCGAAGCTCATCCTGTTGGCCTGTTTCCGGATCTCCGTGAGCCCCAGTCGCTCCTTCATCTTCCGATACCTGGGAGGGAACGGCAAGTGGATTGGTGCTGGACTGACCATGGCACCCAGTGCTCATGGTGGGGGGGGGGGGGGGGGGGAATGTGTGTGTGGTTGAATTATGGGACTGGGACACCTGGGTTCTACTCCCAGCTCTGGGAAGAGACTGGGGTGCCCTCTAGAGGGGAAAGGCCCCAGGGCCCCATTCCCTGCCCCTCTGAGCCAGCCAGCGCCTGCCCTGGTGCCAAATGGGAGCCAGCACCCCCTAGCATGGGGGGGCTCTGTGCCCCATTATCCACGCCCCTCAGCCAGCCCCCCTGCTGGTGCCAGATGGGAGCCAGAGCCCCCTGAAGGCCCCCACTCAATCCCCTCTCACCTGCGGCCTCCTCGTTTCTTTCTCTGCCCATCCAGGGGGGCCGGCAGGGGCTTCACCTGCTTCACGGGGGGAGGCTCCTGCCATTTGTCAAACTTCCGTTCAATCTCCTCCTTGAGTTCGTAGCCCACCTGCCAGGGGAGGGGAGACACTGAGGACTAGCCAGGCAGTCGCCACGCCCCCCTGCGCACAGGGAGGGCACAGCTAGGGGGCCAGATCACACACACGAAGGGGGCTGCTCTTACCCCTAGACCCCATTCTCCTCCCAGAGCCAGGGAGAGAACCCAGAAGTCCCAGCTTCCAGCCCCCCTGCTCTTACCCCTAAACCCCACTCCTCATTTTTGATACCCACCTTCCCCTCTGGGCTCTCATGGAAGCTGTCAACCCGAGCCGCCAGTGTGCACTTTGCAGCAACAAGACGAGCCGCCTTCCTCCGCAGGTCCTGTTGGGGAGACAGGTGTCAAGGTGCTGGGAGACAGAGCCTGGGGGACGAAGCACAGGGGCATCGGGATGCGGGGAGGATGGGCAGAGCAGGGAGATGCAGACGAGCGTCAGGGCGCTGGGACCTGGTGTGTGTGAGAGCGCAGAGAAATATCGGGGCGCTGGGATCCAGGGGACAAAGCGGGGAGATGCAGAGGAGCTTTGGGGCCCTGGCATCAGAGTGTGGGGGGAGAAGGGAACCAGATGGTGAGCCAGGTGTCAGGGGCTGAGATATGGGGGAACAGAGTGGGTCAGATGCAAATGAGCATCAGGGTGGAAGGGGACAACAGATGGGGAAACAAGGTTGTCAGGATGCGGGGATCTGGGGAAGGGGGGAGCGATGGGAAGACAGGTGTCAGGGCACTGGGTGGGAGGGGAGAGCTCAGAGGCACTGAGAAACGTCGGGGTGTGGGATCCAGAGGGACAGAGTAGAGGGGCATCGGGGCGCTGGGGGTGGGGGGAAGAGCTTGGGGCACTGAGAAACATTGGGGTGCAGGAGGGGATAGAGTGGAGGGGCGTCGGCTGGGAAGAGCTCAGACGCACTGAGAAGCGTTGGGGTGTGGGATCCGGGGGGGGGGACGGGGACAGAGCGGGGAGGTGCAGAGGAGCCTTGGGGGCCCTGGGACCGGGAAGGGGGGAGAAGAGGAGGAGAAGGGGACCAGATGGGGAGTCAGGGGTTGAGATATAGGGGAACAGAGCAGGAAAATGCAGATGACCATCAGGGTCCTAAGATGGGGGGTGGGGGTGGGGTGGGGGAATAGATGGGGAGACAAGGTTGTCATGATACTAGGATCAGGATGCTGGGAGGGGGCGGGAAGAACTCTGAGCACTGAGAAACGTTGGGGTGCGGGGTATGGGGGAACAGAGCGGAGGGGAGGCGGGGGGAAGCCAGGTGTGGGGGGGAGGGGGGACTAGAGCGGACAGGCGATGCGGCGCTGGGACCTGAGGGGACAGAGGGTCCGTACCGGGGGCAGTGACTGCACGATGTCGCTGTGGTAGATGTACCCCGTGTGGGGCAGCACCGAGGTGCTGGAGAAGCCGGACAGGGTCTTGCGCTGGGCTCCCAGGAGCATGATGTTACAGGCCGGCATCTTTGAGAGGTTGGTGAGGCCGCCAGCGATGCCTGCGGGATGGACGGGCAGCGTTAGACACCCGCTGTCTGCCTGGGCTGGATAGGAGCCGGCGCTCCCTAGCAGGGAGAGGCCCCGCCCCCCCTGCCCTGCCCCAGAGCCCCTCACCCATGATCTTGGCAGCAGTGGAAGCGCCGACGATGATGGACAGGTTGGGGGCGATGAAGGACATGCGGGACTCTACGTACTCGTAGATGCGGTGCTTTGATTGGTTGAGCTCCAGGGCCATGTCACAGGCTTCCTCGATGCGTTCCAGCTCCTCCTCCGTCAGCTGCTGCCTGCATTGGTGGGGGGGGTGGAGAATGACGGGTGACCCTCATGCCCCGGCCTGGGCTCCGACAGGGGCCCCCAGACGCAGGGCAGGTGATTCCATGTCTCAAATGGGCCCAGCCCAAGCCCCCCCCACACATGTGCCTCCCACTGAGATGCAGCTGCTTCTGGGGCGGAGCATACAAAGAGGCTGGAAAAGGGAAAGGCAGGCCAAGGTTCCTCCTGCCAGATCTCACAAGCAGCCCCCTGGGATCTCTTATGCCTGGGCAGGCTCAGGGGCAGCAGTGACTGGAGCCACTGAAAGCTAGAGCCAGGGATAGAACCCAGGAGTCCTGCCTCTCCCCGCCCTCCAGCTCAGGGGTCAGGTCCCTGCGAATGGGAAACGGAGCACTGGGAGGGGCAGCCGGGAACAGAAGACAGGAAGGAAGGAGGGGCCCAGTGCTCCACTGCCCACACAGGAGGCAAGATCTGCTGCAGGCCTCCCCACTACAGTGGCAGGTGGGGGAAACTGGGGATGGGGGCTCCTGCGGACTGGTGTCCCGCCCCTCCCCCATGGCAGGGCAGGGATCAGAGGGGTGGGGGGCCGCAGCCCAGCGTACCCTTGTGTGGTGGAGGCCGTGACGCTCACCACCATGATGGTGGCGTTAGTCAGGATCTGTTGCACGTTCTCGTTGTTCTTGCACTTGTCCAGGCTGTTGCCCAGCTCCTGCACAGGGACGACACAGACAAACACGGTGTGTGAGAGTGAGATAGCTGGGCTGGGACAGACACACGGACACAGCCCTGGTGCTGCTCAGCCTAGCCCCAGCCCCAAGGGCACCGTAAGGCGGGGCGGGGGGGAGGGGGGAGAGGAGAGAAGAGAACAGAAGATGGCAGGTCGCCAGCCAGAGCCTGCTGCCCCTGCCCAACCCTGGCTACCCCCCACATCACCCAGACCCCTGGTGCCCCCCTCAGTTTGCCCCCATGTCTGGCTTTTCAGTGCCCAACCTCCCTCACCTGGACCCTCAGTGCCCACCCCCCATCACCACCCAGATCCTCAATGCCCACCCCACCTGGCTTTCCCCCAACCCCTCCACCATCTGGGCCTTCAGTGCCCACCCTCTGGCAGCCAGACCCTCTGTCCTGCCGCCACTTAACTCCAGCAACACAGAAGTCTGGGTCACCCCAAGCTCCTGGATGTTCACTGTTTGCTTCCCACCCCCCTGCCCAACCCCTTCAGTTCCTGCCCTTCACCCCCCACCCTATGCCCAGCCCCAGCACCTTATCTGCCCTCCCCTCCACCCAGCACTGCCCATCACTTGTCCCTCCTACCCCACAGATAGCAGCAGCAGGCGGGAACAGCGCACACCTTGACCGTGCGGATGTAATCCAGAGCGTTGGGAACCAGGGACTCCAGCTCGGGGAATCGCTTGGAGTATTTATCCCGGATGAATTTGTGGATGATATCTGATAGGACACAAAGGGGGAGGGGAAGGGACGATACCCCTGTTAGTAACTAGGGAGCAGACCCGGAAATCATCTGGGGGCCCTCTGTCTTCTGTCACAGAAGCCCCCAGACCACACCAGAGCAGCTACGTGTCCCCAGCCAGGCCCTGTACGGTTGCACATAGACAAGAGCTGGGGATTACCCCGCCTAGCTCTTTCACAAACTCAATCTCACAGCCCTTAAAGAAGGGCAGAGCAGTTCCCATTTTCACAGATGGGGAAACTGAGGCACAGAGAGAGGGAAACGGTCACCCAGCAGTCCAGCTGGGAATAAACCCAGCTCCCAAGTCTGCGGTGCTCTAACCACAAGGCCACACAACCTCCCTTTCCTTCTGAATTAACCCTTCTGCTTCCCCTTCTCTGCTCTCGCAAGCGGAAGGTCCCAAATCAGAAGCTTTGGTTACTCAGTCTGACTCAGAGCAAGGAGAGTCTGTTTGCCCGACTGTGTGCCGGGGACCTCCTCCAGCCACGGACACGGCAGAGAGCAGAGCTGCGTATGCCAGGAGCGCATCCCTGCTGGGGCGGGTGCTCTGTATGCTCACAGAAGGGGCCCCCGGGATCGTCTGATGTGACCTCCTGCACAAGGCAAGCCAGAGAACTTCCCTGACTTCGCCATGGAGAGCCTTGGGGGAGCACAAGCCAAAGAAGATGGAGCCTGTCCCTCGCACGGCACCTCCTGTACCCCCAACACACGCTCTGCGCTCCCACCCCACAAGCTTCTCTTTTAGCAATGCTCGCCACAAGGCGGGCCACTCACTCAATTCATTCTCGATCTCCACCGTCAGATTGTTGGCATCGACGATGACTCGGTACTCCGGAGCCGCTTCCACCGGCCCCATCACTGCGGAGAGAACGCACATAAGGATCTCCCTGGGGCTGCCTGGGGCGCTAGGGGGTGCAGTGCTGCAGGGAGCAGGGTTCAGTACGGGGTGCTCTCCCCTAGGAGTCAGGGCTGGTCCCAATACCCTGTATGGCAGTAAGGGGCGCCGTGCTGCAGGGAGCAAGGTGGGGGCTCAGTAGGGGGTGCTCTCCCCACACAGACAGTGCTGACCCCAGTGCTAGGAGGTGCTCGATGCTGGTGGTACCACCTTTGCAGTCAGAGCAGAGAGGTTAGCTTCGCTCCCACCCCCCCCGGTACCTTCTGTGGCTTTCGACTGTTTGCTGATATACTCCTCAATCTTCACCATGATCTCCGCAAACTGCCAAGAGAAAACACAGCAGGCTCTTCTGTACTTGGAAAAGGTGAAGTGAGTGGGGGAAAGGGAGGCAGCAGGGGGTGCTCTCCCCTCTGAGTCAGGGCTGACCCCAATGCCCCAGCATGGCATTAGAGAAAAGAGGCCCCATGTTTATTCACCGCCCCCAAGCCAGCCAGCCTGTCCCCGACCCGGGGCCAGATTGGAGCCAGCACCCCTTAGAAGAGAGAGGCCCCATGCCCCACCCCCAAGCCAGCCAGTCCCTGCCCGGGGACTGGATGGGGACCAGTGCTCCCCTAGAGGGGAAAGGTCCCATCTCTCACCATCTTGCTGTCCCATAGCTTGGCGATGCTCTTGACGGAGTCGACGCTGAGGTCCAGCTGCATTTCCTCCTGCACATCCTCAATGGCCGGCTCATCTTCCTCATCCACAAAGTTCTCCTCCTCCTCCGCCGCCTCCTCCAGGTCGGCCAGCAGCTCGTCCGCCAGAGACATCCTTCAGGTCTGGGGCAGCGCGGGGAGAGCAGGGAGCGGAGGTGAGCAGAGCCTGGAGCGGGGGAGGCTTCACCACACACCCCACCCAGACACCTTCTGCCCTCGGGGTTACCCCACCCCACTGGCCACCTATCGACCCCACCCAGGGCCCCGGCAGGGCTGGAGTCAAGCCTCCTTTTGTGAGCCCACCTCTCCCCCTGCCCCCCAACCCCTCCTCCCTGCCTGCAACCCCATCCCCCCCATGGGCCCCACCTCCCCCCAACCCGCCCCCAACCCCTGCCCAACCTCTGCTCTCCCGTATCTGTGCCCCACTGCACCCCCACCCCCATCCAGCCCCTCTTCACTGTATCTGTGCCCCACTGCACTCCCACCCCTGCAACCCCACCCACCTCCCTCCCCATGGGCCCCACCTCCCCCTGCCTGCCCCACCTCTCCTCCCTCGTATCTGTGCCCCACTGCACCCCAACCCGCACCCCCACTTCACTGTATCTGTGCCCCACTGCACCCCTGCCCCCTGCAACCCCACCCGCCTCCCTCCCCATGGGCCCCACCTCCCTCTGCCTGCCCCACCTCTCCTCCCCCATATCTGTGCCCCACTGCACCCCCACCCAGCCCCCCTTCACTGTATCTGTGCCCCACTGCACCCCTGCCCCCTGCAACCCCACCAGCCTCCCTCCCCATGGGCCCCACCTCCCTCTGCCTGCCCCACCTCTCCTCCCCCGTATCTGTGCCCCACTGCACCCCCACCCCCATCCAGCCCCTCTTCACTGTATCTGTGCCCCACTGCACCCCCACCCAGCCCCTCTTCACTGTATCTGTGCCCCACTGCACCCCCACCCAGCCCCTCTTCACTGTATCTGTGCCCCACTGCACTTCCATCCCTGCAACCCCACCCGCCTCCCTCCCCATGGGCCCCACCTCCCTCTGCCTGCCCCACCTCTCCTCCCTCGTATCTGTGCCCCACTGCACCCCAACCCGCACCCCCACTTCACTGTATCTGTGCCCCACTGCACCCCTGCCCCCTGCAACCCCACCCGCCTCCCTCCCCATGGGCCCCACCTCCCCCTGCCTGCCCCACCTCTCCTCCCTCGTATCTGCGTCCCACTGCCCCCCCGCCCCCGCGCGCTGCCCGTTACCTGCTCGCGCCCCTCCCACTCCCCGGTCTCCGCGCTCGGCGCGTCACGTCCCCGCTTCCGGCCCGCGCCGCTGGCGTCACCCCGGTCCCGTTAACGAGCCCGCCTCGCGCTACCTCCGCCCGCCCCCTTCGTGGCGTCATCAGCGCGCGTCCGGCTTGGCCCCGCCCCCCTGCGGGACGGGACGTCGCCCGCAGGCAGGAGTCGGGGAACGGGGCCCGGGGGGGGATCCCCGTGGGCGGGGGACGGGGTCGAAGCGAGGGGGGGTGTAAAGCGGGGGGGGGATCCCTGTGGGCCGGGGGGGGGGGGCGCGAAGCGAGGGGGGATCCCTGTGGGCCGGGGAGGGGGGGTGTGGGAAGCGAGGGGGGGGATCCCCGTGGGCGGGGGAGGGGGGTGTGGGAAGCGAGGGGGGGGATCCCCGTGGGCGGGAGGGGGTGTGTGAAGCGGGGGGGGATCCCCGTGGGCCGGGGAGGGGGGGCGCGAAGCGAGGGGGGGATCCCCGTGGGCCGGGGAGGGGGTGTGTGGGAAGCGAGGGGGGGGATCCCCGTGGGCGGGGGGGGTATTGGCAGCAGGAGGGGTCAGTCCCTGTAAGGGGGGTCATGTCCCTGGTGGGGGGCGTTAGCAGAAGGGGAAGATGGGTCCGTGTAAGGTGGGGGGTGTTAACAGCAGAGAAGTGTGTGTGTGTGTGTGGTGGGGGGTCGCAGCTTAGCGCTTGGTGGGGGAGACCCCGTTTTCCCCATTTCCCTCTCCCCATCTCATCACTGCCCTCACCCCCCACCCCCTGCAGCGCCATGGCCGGGGTGGGCTTCGAGGAGTTCTCGGTGCCCCCGGGCTCGGAGCTGGCGCTGCCCCCGCTCTTCGGGGGGAACATCCTGGAGAGCGAGCTGGAGACGGAGGTGGAGTTCGTGGACGGGGGGCTGAGCGGGGACAACCTGCAGGACGAGGAGGAGGAGGAGAGCCAGCAGCGGCAGCGTGAGCTGGGCCGCCGGAAGATTCAGGCCCTGGCCCGGCGCTGCAAGGAGATCGAGCAGGTGGGGAGGGGGCGCTGCGGGGGCTGGAGCTGGACACAGGGCTGGGGACCAAAGCTGGCCCCACCCCCTGAGCCACTCCCCCCGCCACTGGCCACAGCCTGGCTCCGCCCCCTGAGCCACTTCCCCCCGCCACTGGCCACAGCCTGGCTCCGCCCCCTGAGCCATTCCCCCCTGCCACTGGCCACAGCCTGGCTCCGCCCCCTGAGCCACTCCCTCCATTGGCCATGGCCTGGCTGTGCCCCCTAACTCACTCCCTCCATTGGCCACGGCCTGGCCCTGCCCTGTAAACCACCAGCCCCCCTGGTCCATAGTGCCCCAAGCCATGGCCCAGCCCTTCTACCTAAGTCATCACCCCACATGTGCCCAGCCCCATCCCACCCCACTTCCTTCACAACCACCAGTCCCTGCCCCACCAACCCAGGGTACCCACTGTCCCCCTTCAGTAGGCCTTGGGCCCTGCCCCCTCACCTGCCCCACCCCCAGCATTCCGGTCGCCTGCAGACGCTCGTGTGCTGCATCTGGCCAGCCAGTCTGCTCTCACCGGCCCTGATTACAACCCAGAGTGCCCCCTGATGCATCCCCAATCCCAGCTGCGCTGCCCTCTCCTGGCCAGAAACACTCCCTCCGCTATTCCTTTAAGGGAACAACATACACCAGCTCACGGTGCTAAGTGAAGTTACCAGATGCTTTATCTTATGCACCCTGGAGTAGATGAAACAAGTTTATTAACTATGAGGAGAGAGCGATTTGAAGGGATCAAAATGCTCTCTAGTGCCTGCTTCAGCTAGGTTAGATTCAAAGCAAAGTCTCTCCCCGTGTGCTTCCAGCTGACCGAATTCTGTAGGCCAAGACCCCCACCGCCGAATGCAGGGCTGGTTTTCTTTGTCCTCTCAGGTGCGGCGAATGCGATGGGCAGGGAGAGAGGGAGCTCCCATGGGGTCTTTGTCCCTCCTTTGTATAGTGTCAGCCCCCATTTGACAAACCTTTCCAGCTGAGAGCCGAGGGGGCTGGTGGAGGAAGGAGACCTCACATTGTTTCTTTGCTAAGGCCACGTTTACGCTACACAGTCATGTTGGCATGCGGTCGCTGTGGTTATTCAAGTGTGCGTGCCCGCAAACAATTGGTGCCTCGGGGTGTGTCGATTGTACCGGCAGTGTGGGATGGCTCCTGAAAGCCACCGGTCGACAGAAATGTCACGGCGTCTGTGCCGATGCTGCATCTACCTAACTACGTCGTGCAGGACTGTCAGCCGCTCGGAGAGGTGGCGCTACCAAACCGGTGCAGACACGCGCTTACACACCCCTGAGCGATGTAGTTATACTGATATAGGTCTATAGTGTAGACCCGGCCTTTGTCTCTGCTCCCCTTTCTTGCTCAAGACTGGCTGCTTGCTCGGTGCTGGCCCATCGGCTTCGTTGCCACCGGGCTGGGCCTCCCTTGTCTTTGAGAAACCGGCCTAGCCACTCCCCAGACTTAGCTGGGAAATGCGTCCGTCGGGATCTCAGCTCGTTACACGTAATGCTGCTAGATGCCTTTTGCCATGATATCACTGCTTCGCAAGCAGACAGTTTTCAGCTCCCCAGCTATGCCTTGTACAAAGCTTATTACACCAGGGTGGAGGGCAGTGATATGCCAGCCTCAGGGGTTCAGGAGCCTAATCAGTGATCTCCGGAGCCGAAAGAACCACACTTGTGTGAATTCCTTGTTCCACTGACTGTACGACGGTATGTTTTATAGATAATTCTCACAGCAAAGAAGTTAATAACTTAGGTCAAGTATCAGGGGGTAGCCGTGTTAGTCTGTATCCACAAAAAGGAGGAGTCCGGTAGCACCTTAAAGACTAACAGATTTATTTGGGCATAAGCTTTCGTGGGTAAAAAACCCACTTTGTCAGATGCATACCTCTGAAGAACTTAGGGCAAGTTAATCACTGGTTAATAACACAGCGAAAGCAGCCTGGTTAACCAGTCTCCGTTCGGAACCATTCCTTACATCCCTGTTTTCATCTCATGCTGCAAAGGAGACACACTAAAGCAGCTCTCAAGCTTTGGTCTGAGTCTCACAGGTGTGGGGTGTGAACACAGGGGTGCACTGCGGAACACTCGACCCCTGGACCCCCCACAGGACGCATCTAATGCAGGGGGCGACCCCTTGGCTTGGGCAGAGGCGGGAGGTGCTGGGGGAGAAGGCTCCAGCCTGGGTGAGTTACCGGCCTGATGCGTCTGTGTCCCCGGCTCCAGGTCAACGAGAGGGTGTTGAACCGACTCCACCACGTGCAGAAGATCACACGGCGGCTCAAGCAGGAGAGGAGGTAAGAGCTCGGGGACGGGAGCTGGGCCCAGCGCGACAGCCTCAGCAACTCCCTGTCCAGGGAGCACCCAGCCCAGTGGGGCCCTGATCTCACTGACATTGTGTCTGGGCAGCACCCAGCCCGACAGGGCCCCAGTTTCATTTACTCTGCGGCCAGGCAGCGCCTGGCATGATGGGAGCCTAATCTCAGTGAGTCTGGGAAGTGCCCGGTGCGACGGGGCCGCGATCTCTGTGAGTCTGGGTCTGGGCAGCGCCTGGCATGATGGGGCCCCAATTGCGGTGAGTCTGGGTCCGGGCAGTGCCCATCCCCAAGGGGCCCTGATGTCAGAATGTGTCTCTCTTTGTCCCCCCTACAGATTCCTTATGAGGGTCCTGGATTCCTATGGGGATGACTATAGACAGAGCCAGCTCACCATTGTCCTAGAGGTAGGAACCCCTCTCCCCACTAGGGGGTCCCTCCTTGGAGTGGGGCAGATTCTGTTTTGGAGCTGTCAAGAGAATTCAGCCCTTTACTGTGGCCCTGCTCGACTCCGGAGAGCCCTGGGTGGGAGCCCACTGAATGGCTCTGTCCCCCCTCCCTCCGTCCCCAGGACGAAGGCAGCCCCAGCACAGAAGCCCCCACCCCAGGAAATACCGAGAACGAACCTCCAGAGAAGGAGACCCCGCGGCGCTTCCCTGGCCCCCCACCAGCTGGTCCAGAGCCCAAGAGCCCATCCCAGGCAGAGACCCCCACGGGGAAGAAGCGTCGCCGGCATGGGCGTGAGGACAAGGAGCAGAGGGGCAGGCGGCTGGCCCCTGCCCTCCTCCCCATGGATGACTTCCCTGCACAGGTACCAGTCACTCCCCTTGCTCCTGGTGGGTAGCTAGATGGGGCTGATGTGGGTGAGGGGCAGGATACCAGGCTAGATGGGCCCATGGGGCTGATGTGGGTGAGGGGCAGGATACCAGGCTAGATGGGCTCGGGGCTTGTGGGTCTGACCCTTTTCTTCCCCCCTCCAGCTCAAAGAAGAGGACGAGTTCCCCTGTGACCAGGACACCGTGCTTGGCTCCAGCTGGCCCCAGCCCCGGGACAAACTCCTCCATTACCCCAAGTTCTCCAGCCCCGGGGCCTGCGCTGATTTCGACTGAACCCTTCTGAAACTGACCAGGCCCCTGGCTCCAGCCCTCAAGGGGTTAAACCAGGAGGGGTGCGGTCCCTCCCTGTGGACTGGAGGGGTTAACCCCCTGTACACCAGGCCCCTGTGCTGTGGGACCGACAGCTAAGCGGGGACAGGGTGGGGAGCCTCCAGCTGGCTGGGAGAAGGAGGTTTCCCAGGGTGGGTAAAACTCCTGCCGGAATCTTTCAGGGTTAAAAGCCCCGCAGAGCAGGGCAGGTCTCGTGATGAGGAAACAGAGACGTTGGTCTGGGCCAAAGCGCACAAACACTGAGTGAACTCCGCTGTACTGAGTTAGAGCAGGGGGTCGGGATGTCTGGGTTCTGTCCCGGGGGGGGGGGGCAGTGGGGTTTAGTGGTTAGAGCAGGGAGGGCTGGGATATAGGACAGTTGGGTTCTCTCCCTGACTCCGGGAGGGGAGTGGGGTCTAGTCTTTGTTTGCTGTTTGCACAGCCCCCTGGTCCCTGCGTTGATGGGACCATTGTTGCTACCCCCCTAATGAATAATAAATGGAGTCAGGGATGCCTGTGTTCTAGTCCCTGATTCTCTACTGGGCCCCCCGGCCTGTGTCTCCCCCATGTCTCCCCTCACACTACGTGATCTGTGGGTAGGTGGAGCGAGTGAGCACTGGGACAGGGCACTGCCTCTCCCCCCAGGTGTAGATGGTCCCCTTGGTCAGTGCAATTCCCATGTCCTCCTGTAGAGGGCAGCAGCTGTGCACGCTCCAGGTCTCCCCCTCCAGCAGGGGCAGGGACACACAAAGAGCCAGCAGGGCTCCATCCCTCCAGTAGGGGGCACCAGTGACACTAACACAGAGGCAGCATAGCCCTCTCCCTCCAGCAGGGGGTGCCAGCTACACACTAACAGCCAGCAGGGGGCGCCAGTGTCACTATCTCACAGAGCCAGCAGGGCTCCATCCCGCCAGTAGGGGGCATCAGGGACAGACTAACACACACACAGGCTGGTTCCGTAAGTCAAAACCTTTATTACATCCATGGGGGGAGGCGGAGAGAACCACACCCCCCTGTAGCCAGCAGGGGGCAGTGCGCTGAGCCAGCCCAGGGGGAAGGCTCCCTCTGCAGCCAGCGCGTCAGGGCCCCGGCCATGTCACAGCTTCTTCAACCAGTCCAGGTTGGGCCCCTCCTTGTCACAGGGGTGGGAGGGGATGTTGGGCATCTTGCCGTCATCTCGCACGGGCACTAGAGAGAGGCGGAGGTGGCTTAGGGGGAGGGGGCTCTCCCCAGGGGACAGTGCAGAGGTGAAGGGGTTAAAGCCACCCCTGCACTGAGTCAGCTGGGGCTCACCCCCCTCCCTCAGGGGTTAGCACCCCATGGCCATCAGCCTAGCTGCTACCCGCTGCCTAAGGTGCACCGTGATGCTGCCATGAGGATTGGCCAGGGGAACCAACCAGCTGAGACTTGATCCAGCTGCCCTGGTGTGGGGAAGAGAGGCCCACAGTAGGGGGCGCTCTCCCCTGGCACTCAGTGCTAGCCCCATTGCTTTGGGGCAGCGCTAGGGGGCGCTGCAGGGCATGGGATGGGGCGTTCTCCCCCAGCAGTCAGTGCATTGCCCCATTGCTCCAGGGCAGCGCTAGGGGGCGCTGTGCTGCAGGGAGTGGGATGGGGCGTTCTCCCCCAGCAGTCAGTGCACTGCCCCATTGCTCCAGGGCAGCGCTAGGGGGCGCTGTAGGGCGTGGGATGGGGCGTTCTCCCCCAGCAGTCAGTGCATTGCCCCAGGGCAGCGCTAGGGGGCGCTGTGCTGCAGGGAGTGGGATGGGGCACAATCCCCCAGCAGTCAGTGCATTGCCCCATTGCTCCAGGGCAGCGCTAGGGGGCGCTGTGCTGCAGGGAGTGGGATGGGGCACAATCCCCCGGCAGTCAGTGCATTGCCCCATTGCCCCAGGGCAGCGCTAGGGGGCGCTGTGCTGCAGGGAGTGGGATGGGGCACAATCCCCTGGCAGTCAGTGCATTGCCCCAGGGCAGCGCTCGGGGGCGCTGTGCTGCAGGGAGTGGGGAGGGTCAGCAGGGGGCGCTCTCCCCTGGCAGTCAGGGCTAGGCCTGATGCCCCAGTGCAGCGCCTGGCACCTCTCTCTCAGCTAGGGATGAGGGGGGCCAGGCCCCGCGGGGGCGGCATGGCCAGGAGCCCTCACCTGGGTAGACGTAGGGCGTCGCTCGGTTGATCATGCCGGAGAACTTCGTGTAGGGGCTGAGCAGGGGCGCCACCGTGGCTGCAGGCAGAGAGACACGGACAGCGTCAGCGCAGCCCCACGGACGCCGGGGCGCGCAGGGGCTCAGTAGGGGGCGCTGGGCTGTGGGGAACAGCGTGTGGGGCTCGGCGGGGGGCGCTCTCCCCTGGCAGTCAGTGCCAGCCCCCTTGCAGCACTAGGGGGCGCTGTGTAAGAGCGGGGCAGGGGGCTCCCCCCGTCCGAGGTGTGGGGGCGACTCACCCAGGATGCCGATGGCGAAGGCCACGGTGATGACGGGCTCCTTGGCCCAGGCGTCCTTCAGGAAGGCGCCGATCTCTGGGGGGGGGGGGGAGAGCGGAGCGTGAAGGGTTAATGTCCCCCCCAGCACAGATCCCCCCTCGCCCCCCCCTGGGGCAGCCCCCCCCAACGCAGATCCCCCCCCAGCTGGGGCAGCCCCTCCACCACAGATCCCCCCTCCCTCCCAGCTGGGGCAGCCCGCCCCCCAAACCAGATCCCCCCTCCCTCCCCAGCTGGGGCAGCCCGCCCCCCCACCGCAGATCCCCCTCCCTCCCAGCTGGGGCAGCCCCCCCATCGCAAATCCCCCTTCCCCCCCAGCTGGGGCAGCCCCCCCACCGCAGATCCCCCTCCCTCCCAGCTGGGGCAGCCCCCCCCCAACGCAAATCCCCCTTCCCCCCCAGCTGGGGCAGCGCCCCCAACGCAGATCCCCCCCCCCAGGTGGGGCACCCCCTGAAGGAGACGCTCACTGCTCAGCGCCGCCATCTTCGCTCCCGCCGCACAGGAAGGAAACCGCGGGCCGGGCCGGGCCGGGCAGCCTGGGACTTGTAGTGCGGGGCGCTGGCCCCGCCCGCCCCCGGGGAGAGAACCCAGGAGTCCTGGCTCCTAGCCCTCCCCCCACCTCCGTAACCGCTAGCCCTGGGACGGGAGCCAGGACTCCTGGGTTCTCCCCCACCCCCACCCCGAAACCTGAACCCCAATAACAGCTCTTGGGGGCATCTGCGCTCCAGACTCCGATTTGAGGGGTGGGGCATGGGGCGGGGGAGGAGGAGCTGAGGCAGTCCTGAGGCCCCCTTTCCCGGTGGGATGGGGGGGCTGGAAGTTTAGGGGGGCTGAGAGGGTCCCAGAAACCCCCAGACCCCACAGCAGAGGCAGCTGAGTGCCCCTGCCAGCCACCCCATCGCCCCACACCACAGAGGGAACCCCCAGGGGACAGCCCCCCCCATCACACATCTGCTTCCTCTGAGTCACCAGGGACTTTCGGGAGGGAGAGAGCACCCACCACACGGCTCGCCTGGGCGTGGTGAACCGCGCTGGGGTGGCCAGGCTCCCTGCCCAGCCGCCTCAGTCCCCAGCACTTGGGAAGTGGGCACAGGACTCCTGGGTTCCCTTCCTGGCTCTGGGGTGGAGATGGCCCCTCTACCACTCTAACCTCCCAGGGCCAGGGAGAGAACCCAGGTGTCCTGGCTCCCAGCCCTCACTGCTCTAACCACTAGACACCACTCCCCTCCCAGGGCCAGGGAGAGAACCCAGGTGTCCTGGCTCCCAGCCCTCCCTGCTCTAATGGCTAGACCCCACTCCCCTCCCAGAGCTGGCTGAATGGCAGGGCTAGTGCAAGGTAGCCTAAGGCTGGTCTTGGTAAGGCATAGCACTGCAGCTCAGGACACCTGGGTCCAATTCCTGGCTCTACCGCTCCTGCCCCCATGCTATGTGGTCTTGGGCAAATCACTGAATCGCTCTGTGCCTCAGTTTCCCCATCTGTGAAATGGGGAGAACAGTCCTTCCTTTGTCTATTTACCTGTGAGCTCTAGGGAGTGTCCCTCACTTTGTGTCCAGCGCCCAGCACGGCAGGGCCTGATCTTGGTCGGGGGGGGGGGGGGCCTGTCTGTGCAGCACCCGGTGCCATGGGACCCCCCATCTCAGTCCGGGGGGGGCGATCTGTGTGTGTGGGGGTGTCTGTGCAGCACACGGCGTGACGTGGTCCTGAGCTCAGTGTGTGTGTGTGTGTGTGTGTGCGGGGGAGGGGGGTCTGTGCAGCGCCCGGCGGGACAGAGCCCAGATCTCAGGGTGTGCGGGGGGGTCTGTGCAGCGCCCTGCACGATGGGGCCCTGAGCTCAGTGGGGGGGGGGGGGGGTCTGTGCAGCGCCCAACGTGATGGGGCCCTGAGCTCAGTGGGGGGGGGGGGGGGTCTGTGCAGCGCCCGGCGTGATGGGGCCCTGAGCTCAGTGTGTGTGTGTGTGCAGGGGGTGGGTCTGTGCAGCGCCCTGCACGATGGGGCCCTGAGCTCAGTGGGGGGGGGGTCTGTGCAGCGCCCGGCGTGATGGGGCCCTGAGCACAGTGTGTGTGTGTGTGCGTGCGGGGGGGGGGTCGGTCTGTGCAGCGCCTGGCGCGACGGGGCCCCCCGAGGTTGGTTGGCACTACCGTAATACATGTAGCAGAGGTGCAGGCCCCCTACCCCCCGCAGCGTTTGGGCCCCCATCGGAATCGGAAGTGGAGATTTTCCATTGTGGCCAGTGGCTCATTTCCTAGAGCTGGGTTTCTCCCAGTGCCTCCGTCCCAGCCCTGCCACTTCCCCATCGCTGGCTGCGCGGCTGCACACCATGGCCGTGACTCTGCCAGTCCTGCTCCTGACGGTCGGTGAGTGTCGCTGCCCGCCCCACAGCTGGAAGGGGGCTAGAGCAGGGGGGCTGGGAGCCAGGACTCCTGGGTTCTCTCCCCAGCTGTAGGAGGGGAGTGGGGTCTAGTGGTTGGGGGCTGGGAGCCAGGACTCCTGGGTTCTATTTCTGTCAGAGCAGATGAGGACTGTACAGGCCATCAAGAAGGGGGTCACCCCGGGGCCCATGGAGACCCATCGGTGAGGTGGGGCAATGCAGGGCAGGGGCTCTAGGGGAGAGGGCAGGGTAAGGTGCAGGCTGTGACGGGTAGGGCCAGAAGAGGGGCTGTGTGTATGGAGGGCTCAGGTAGGGTGGGGGGCAAAGGGAGGAGGGAAGGAGGGTTGTTTGGGGGTCACCCAGAGGCCTTCCCCCCCCGCCCCACACTGTGTCTCCAGCTCTTCCGAAACCGTCCCTCGTCTGGGACCGGGCCACAGGTGCCGAGGCGGGGATCAGGCTGCGCTGCTCTGTCCCGGGGCCGCTCGGGGCCGGCTGGTTCACCCTGCACCGGGACGGCACACCGGGCCCTGTGGCCAAGGAGCGGGCCCCAGCGCAGGGCTCAGAGGTCACGTTCCTGCTGCCCAGCGTTGGCCATGGCGAGCGGTACCGCTGCGGCTACTGGAACCGGGATGCGGCCGGGGGGCGGGTGGAGTCCCCGCTCAGCGACCCCGCTAACGTCACCAGCGGTGAGTCCGGAGGGTCTGGTCCCAGGGGCAGGGAGTGGGCGGGATGCCAGAAGATGGACCCGGGGGTCGGATCCGCTCCGCGGGGCAGGAGGGGGCGGGATGCTGGAGTAGATGGGCCCATGGGTCTGATCCTGGGGGAGGGGAGGAGACGGGATACTGGGGTAGATGGGCCCGTGGGTCTAAGCCAGGTGGGAGGATACTGAGCTCTCCCAGTTCCCCCCCCCACAGTCCCCACCCCAGCTCGGGGTACCCAATACCCCACCCCAACGCTCTGCTTCCCTTGTGCCCGGTCCAGATCGCTACCCCAAGCCATCCATCGCCGTCAGCCCCGGCGCGGAGGTCTTGGCCGGCCAGACCTGGACGATCCGGTGCTGGGCTCCGTATGCGGGGATGAGCTTTGTGCTCTACCGGGCGCGGGAGTTCTGGACTGAGCGGGTGCCTCGCGGAGACCCCCCCACGGCCGAGTTCCACCTGGGGAACGCCAGCGCCGCCAGCGCGGGGAGATACACCTGCTACTATCACGCCACCAGCGAGCCCTTCGCCTGGTCCAATGCCAGCAACCCCCTGGAGCTCAGCGTCATAGGTGGGGGGAATGGGGCACAGGGCCTCTCCCCTCTAGGGAGCGCCGGCTCCCATCCGGCCCCAGGGCTGGGACTGGCTGGCTCAGGGGGTGGGGAATGGGGCTCGGGGCCTTTCCCCTCTAGGGCACAATTTTTTCAGCTCATTTTGTATAGATGTGAATGTCTATGGGCTGGATGTGGGAATAGAGGGAGGGTGTGGGGGGATGGATGGGGGGATAGAAGGAGGGTGTGGGGGATAGAGGTAGAGTCTGGGGAGATGGATGGATGGGGGATAGAGGGAGGGTGTGTGGGATAGAGGGAGGGTGTGGGGGGATGGATGGGGAGATGGGAGATAGAGGGAGGGTGTGAGGGATGGAGGGAGGGTGTGGGGGGATGGATGGGGAGGTGGGAGATGGAGGGTGTGAGGGATGGAGGGAGGGTGTGGGGGGGATGAGGGATGGATGGGGGGATGGGGGATAGAGGTAGGATCTGGGGGGATGGATGGATTGGGGGATAGAGGGAGGGTGTGGGGATGGATGTGGAGACGGGGGATAGAGGGAGGGTGTGAGGGATGGATGGAAGGATGGCAGAATAGAGGAAGGGTGTGGGGGGATGGGGGGATGGATGGCAGGTTTGTGACCGAGTTCCTGGGGGGCCACACTGAGATTGCTCAATCAGGGCAACTTGCAAAGAATGCGGTAGACAGGCCCCCAAAGCTGGTGGCTATTCAACTACTTTGATTCACCCAGAGCTTCTCCAACACCTTCCTGGTTACCCAGATGCCAAAACAGAGCTCCCTTAAAGCCACCCAGCCTTGGGCTCCCACTCACGTAAGATGAGGATGACTGAAAATCTTGTTCCTCGTATAAAAAGTTCTACCGATACCAAAGGATGGGACACATCAGCCCCAGGTCTCTGAATATCTCAGCTCTTACCCAGATACACGCTCACAGCCAATTCCTGTTAACTAAACTCAAACTTACTAAAAAAGAAAAGAGAGAGCGAGCGAGCGCATGGGTTCAAAGATCGGTATCCGTACAGACCCGAATACAGTTCTTAGGTCAGGTTCATAGCAGAGATGTGAGCTTTAGAGTCGCAAAACGTTCTTTTGGAATTAGTCCGTTGGTTCAGTCCAATGCCCGGGTGCCCCAGACTGGAGCTGGAGACCCCAGCCTGGTGGCTCGAACTTCCCCTGATGAAGCTTAAGCAGATCTGAGATGACAGGATCAGGGCCCACAAGTCCTTTCCTAGCTCTCTGGGAGCCTCTTAGCGACCTGCAGTCCTTGGGGAAGTATGGTGGCTTTGAAGTAGAATCACCTGTTTTCTATGTAGATGTCCTGGACTCAGTGGACCCAGGTCACTAGGTGCATTCAGCAGTATAAGGTAATTATCCCTAAAGCGGTTCCTAGATGATCTATTACGAGTTTCAAAGAGAAATATAGACAAGGACATTTGTACAGCCAAGTTCCATCTAAATGTTAATATTCCCGTTTGCTCTTTGAATCAGTAGAGCATAGAGACGCACAGGAACCGGCTGGTTACACTGCTGTCACGGAGTCCCCGGGTGATGCTCTGGAACTGCTCCCTACGAAGCCAGGCAGGACTCTGGGGAAGTCTCCTCTTTGGGAGCAGCCTGTCTGCAGGATACACAGCTCACCCGGCTTCCACCTTCCTGAGTCTGACCTTGGAGCATTCAGCATCCTCTTCCCCTCCGTGCGCTTCCCACAGCCAGTCTGCTCAGGCAGGGCTCCTGGGGAAGCCAGAGGGTCCTGCCCCCCAGCTCCGCAGTCAGACGTGACTCTCAGCCAGCCAGTAAAACAGAGGTTTATTAGACGACAGGGACATGGTCTAACACAGAGCTTGTAGGTGCTGGGAACAGGATGCCTCAGCTGGGTCCATTTTGGGGGGCAGTGAGCCAGACAACCACGTCTGCACTTCACTCCATGTCCCCAGCCAGCCCCAAACAGAAACTCTCTCCAGCCCCCCCACCCCCCGTGGGCTTTGTCCTTTTCCCGGGCTAGGGGGTCACCGGATTCCTTTGTTCTCCAACCCTTTAGCTCTCACCTTGCAGGGGGGAACGGCCAGGCCCTCAGGTGCCAGGAAACAGGGTGTTGGCCAGTCTCTGTGTCCAGACCCCTGCACACACCTGCCCTCTAGGGCTCTGCAAGGATCATACACCCTTACCCCACCACCTAGATACTTAAGAACTGCCTAGGAAACTGAGGCACCCCCGCACTATTCAGAGGAAACATTAAGAACAGTCCCGCTTCGTCACAGCTGCTAATCCCTTACAAGATAGAGGCCAGTGGTTCTCAACCAGTTGACCACGGTGGGCCGCAATGTGTTCTGTGCACAGGTGCCGATTTTCCAAAGTGCCGAGGGGTCTTCGACCCCCAGCTCCACGACAGGCCCTTCCCCCACTCCACCCCTGCCTCTTCCTGCCCCCCTCCACCCCCGCCCCACCTCTTCCCGCCCAGTTCTCCCCCCTCCCCCGAGCATGGTGCGTCCTCGCTCCTCCCCCCCCCCGAGCCTCCTGCATGCCGAGAAACAGCTGATGGCAGCAGGTGGGAGGCGCGGGGAGGGAAGGGGAGGTGCTGATCCGCAGGGCTGGAGGCGCTGGGGTGGTGGTGGTGGGGAGCACTGGTCCCTCTAAGCTGGGCGCGCACACAGATCCTAAACCCCGCGCACACGGCGAAACACCGCGCGCCCAACAGCTGGCAGAGAAGCAATTTTTTGCGCGCCCGGCCCGTCAAAAACCAGAGGGGACATTGGTGGGGAGCTGATGGGGGGCTGCCGGTGGGTGCTCCGTACCCCCCACTTTCCCCCCCCTGTGGGTGCTCCAGCCCCGGAGCTGTGTGCTGATTGGGCTGCAAGCGGGCCACGGACAGCAGGGTGAGAACCGCCGCTCTGGGAAACCGTGGACAAAGACACTCACTAGCTTCTTCTAACGCTCTGACAAGGCCACGTTTCGAAGCTCCAGTGTATCTCACGTGGAATGGCCCCAATCCCCATTGACATTGGCACTAATATGTCCCTAAAGGCTGAACGTGGGTCATGTAGCCTAGGTGCTTAGCCCGTTCTGGCTCCGTGTCACGGGGGGCGGGTATGGGGACGGCTGGAGGTCTATGGCAGCGGCTGGCTGGCGGTGTATGGGGGCGGCTGGATGGACGGACAGCCGTGTGTGGAGATGGAAGGGTGGAAGGAGGGATGGCTGGAGGGTTCATGGAGGGCTGGAGGGGTGGGTGGTTGTCTATAGGGATGGATGGAGGAAGGGATGGATGGAGGGGTGTGTCTGGGCAGAGATGGAGGAATGGGGGACGGATGAAGGGGAGTGTCTGGGGAGGGAGGGATGGAAGGGTGTGTATGGGGAGGGATGGGGGGGATTGAGGGAGGAAGGGATGGAGGAATGGGGGAGAGATGGAGGGGTGTGTCTGGGGAGGGAGGGATGGATGGAGGGGTGTCTATGGGGAGGGATGGATAGAGGTGTGTGTAGGGCTGGTGGGTAATGCACCCGAGTGCATTGTGGGGTGGTGCCATAGGGTCCGTGGGTGGAAGCGCCCCTTGCAGGCCGATGACCCTGCCCGAGCACGGGTACAACCGGGGCCATGCGGGGCCGGAGCAGCATCTCACGGGGGCTCTTGGCTCTTCCAGACGTTCCCAGCACCCGGGAGAGGTTCGTGGACGTGGGCGGGAAGCTCCAGGTGAATTGCTCCGTCCCCGACGCCCCAGGTGGCTGGTTCTTCCTGTACCGAGACGGGGATCCCGAGCCCCTGGCCTGGATCGCAGCCGATGGGGACAATGGGCCAGCTGGCTTCAATCTCCCGGAGGAGCAGGCCCTGGGCCCCGGCGGGGTCTTCAGCTGCCGCTACGGGCCGGAGGAACCGGGCCCCCATTTCGACCTGGATCTCAATGACACGGAGGTGCAGACCCAAGGTGAGTGCGCGGCCAGGGGCATCCAGCAGTTCAGGGGTTAATCAGTCTGGCCATATGTGCACGGGGCTAAGTGGGGGGGAAGTGGGGCCCTGGATGTGGACTGGCTACAGTCCTGCCTGGGAACTGGCCAGGGGCCATGGGGTCTGGGCATGGATGGACAGATGGAGAAGGTGTGTGGGGATGGGTGGATGGATGGAGGGGTGTCGGGGGAGAGAGGGGTGAGTGCGCGGACAGATGGATAGAGCGTTGGGGGGATGGATGGAGGGGTGTGTACGCGGAGGGAAGGGGGATGGATGGACGGAGGGGTGTGTATGGGGAGTGATGGAGGGATAGAGGGGTGTGTGTGGGGATATATGGATGGAGGATTGGGGGGATGGATGGAGGGGCGTATACACGGAGGGATGGATGGATGGAGGGGTGTGTATGGGAGGGATGGACGGAGGGTTGGGGGGATGAATGGATGGAGGAGTGTGTACGCAGAGAGATGGATAGACGGAGGGGTGTGTATGGGCATGGATGGAGGGATAGAGGGGTGTGTATGCGGAGGGATGGATGGATGGAGGGATATATGGACGGAGGGGTGTGTATGGGGATGTATGGATGGAGGGTTGGGGGCAGATGGACGGAGGGGTGTGTATGGGGAGGGATGGAGGGATAGAGGGGTGTGTACGTGGAGGGATGGATGGATTCTTGGCAACAGTGTGCCCTTGTTGCCAAGAAGGTCAATGGCATTTTGGGATGTATAAGTAGGGGCATAGCCAGCAGATCGAGGGACGTGATTGTTCCCCTCTATTCGACATTGGTGAGGCCTCATCTGGAGTACTGTGTCCAGTTTTGGGCCCCACACTACAAGAAGGACGTGGATAAATTGGAGAGAGTCCAGCGAAGGGCAACAAAAATGATTAGGGGTCTGGAACACATGACTTATGAGGAGAGGCTGAGGGAACTGGGGATGTTTAGTCTGTGGAAGAGAAGAACGAGGGGGGATTTGATAGCTGCTTTCAACTACCTGAAAGGGGGTTCCAAAGAGGATGGCTCTAGACTGTTCTCAGTGGTAGCAGATGACAGAACAAGGAGTAATGGTTTCAAGTTGCAGTGGGGGAGATTTAGGTTGGATATTAGGAAAAACTTTTTCACTAGGAAGGTGGTGAAACACTGGAATGCGTTACCTAGGGAGGTGGTAGAATCTCCTTCCTTAGAAGTTTTAAGGTCAAGCTTGACAAAGCCCTGGCTGGGATGATTTAATTGGGGATTGGTCCTGCTTTGAGCAGGGGGTTGGACTAGATGACCTCCTGAGGTCCCTTCCAACCCTGATATTCTATGATTCTATGAGGTTTGGGGGGGATGGATGGAGGGGTGTGTATGCGGAGGGATGGATGGACGGGGGATGGATGGATGGAGGGGTGTGTATGGGCATGGACAGAGGAATAGAGGGGTGTGTACGCAGAGGGATGGATGGATGGAGGGATGTATGGACGGAGGGGTGTGTATGGGCATGGACAGAGGGATAGAGGGGTGTGTACGCAGAGGGATGGAGGGTTGTGGGGGAGGGATGGAGGGATGGACGGAGGGGTGAGTATTTTGAGCTCCGGGAGGAGTGTGGGGTCCAGCGGTTAGAGCCCAGGGGTGGGGATCAGGACTCCTGGGTTCTCTCCTCTCACGGGGGGGCGGGAGCAGTGTGGGTGGATTTTCTCCCCCTTCTCCCCATAAGCTGTTAGTTGCGAGGGCCGATCTCTAACCGTGTATTTTTTTTCCATTGTCTCCTTCCTGCCCCCCCCAGGCTCGCGCTCTGGGGGCACCAATTACAGCCAGACCAATGCACTGCGGCTGGGCCTGGGGGCCGCCGTCCTGCTGCTGGCTCTGCTCTTTGTAGCCCAGGCCTGCTGGGAGGAGAGACACCTGCAAGGCTGAGGCCAGTGAGTTGGTCCTGGGGAGGTGGGGACGAGGCCATGCTGGAGATTCCTGAATCCCAGCCCCCCTCCCCCTCTTTAACCACTAGTCCCCACTCCCCTCCCAGAACTGGGGAGAGAACCAAGGAGTCCTGGCTCCTAGCACCCCTCTGCTCTAACCACTAAACCTCACTGCCCGCCCAGAGCCAGGGAGAGAACCCAGGAGTCCTGGCTCCCAGCCCCTCTGCTCTAACCACTAGACCCCACTCTCCTCTCAGAGCCAGGGAGAGAACCCAGGAGTCCTGGCTCCCAGCCCCTCTGCTCTAACCACTAGACCCCACTCTCCTCTCAGAGCCAGGGAGAGAACCCAGGAGTCCTGGCTCCCAGCCCCTCTGCTCTAACCACTAGACCCCACTCTCCTCTCAGAGCCAGGGAGAGAACCCAGGAGTCCTGGCTCCCAGCCCCTCTGCTCTAACCACTAGACCCCACTCCCCGCCCAGAGCCAGGGAGAGAACCCAGGAGTCCTGACAGGTGCCTGCGCCCCCCTCCCCAGCACAACCACCTCGATTTCCTGCTACAGCCCAGCTCCCAGGGGGGATTTGGGGTGAAGTTGCCCCCTCCCCCTAGTCTGTTTCACACTTGACACTCCCCTGCGGCTCCCCACACTCAGGGGGAGGGCTGGGGTTTGGGGTGGGAGGAGCGGGACTGAGACCCCATCTGTCCCAGGGGGGCTGGGGAGGCCCCTCTGTCCGGGAAGGGGGGGTCTCAGGAGTGCAGCTAACGGGGTTCTCTCTCCCCTCACAGGCCGTCATGGGCTCGCAGGCAACTAAGGGAAGGAATAGGCCCCCCCCACTCCATGCAGCCCCCTCTGCTGGGATTCACCCCCCACTCCACCTTGCCCCCCGCCTGGTCTATCCCACCCCATCCATTCCAGCCCCCTAGCCCCCACCTGCCAACCACCCCTTCATCCTGTCCAACCCAGTCCTCTCTGTTCCCCCTCCCCCATTAGCCCCCCCCAACATACTGTGATCTTGCCCCCCAACATCCTCTCCACCCTGGGCTATCTCAGCCCCTCCCACCAGCTCCCCGCTCTGCCCCCATCCCAGCCGTTGGCCGCCCCAGATTCCAGGGTGGGTCCCCCATCGCCCTGGCAAAGGGAGAGCAGACGTTTCGGAGCGGGGGCAGCGCTGGGGGAGCCCACCTGGTCCCTGGAACGGTCGGTCAAGCCCCCCCACAAGGCGGGCAGGGGAGCTGCCGGTGGGAGAGGGCTGAGGGATGGTACCACACGTCGCCCCCCTCTGGAGCCGCGAGCGCTGGGCTTCACTGCTGCCCGGCACCTCCTGTATTTATACAGCCCCGCCCTGGTTATACGGACCAGGGACCGGGCCTCAATAAAGAAAGTGTGATGCCCCCCCCAGGGGGTGTGTGTCTGGTGATTGGCAGCTTGTGTCTCCCCGGCCCCTTCCTCCCTCACACCCTGTTATTACCACACTGCCAGTGTTAGTGCAAAGGGCCGCCACTGGGACAGTGTAAGTGTCCCCATCGTGCTAGGCGCTGCACAAACCCCCATGACCGAGGTCAGGGTCCTGTTGGTCAGGGTGCTGCACAGACCCCCACCCATGACCGAGATCGGGGACCCCATCATGCCAGGCGCTGCACAGACCCCCCCCCCAACTAAGATTGGCAGCCTTGTCACACCAGGCAGCCAGGCTGGGCTTTAATGCGGGTGTCAAAGGGCTAACAAAAGAGGGTAGTTGACTTAAAGTGTCCACCCATTGCAATGGAATCGCCCCGGACACGGCGATAAATCAGTGGTGGAGGGGCCCTAGCCGTCTGTCCCCTGAGCGCAGATGGTCCCCCAAGGACGGGCGAGCAGGAGCGGGGAAACGCAGGCAGGGTTTCTCGGTTCTGAACGGACCGGTGCGTTTGTCACGTGATTCCAGGCAGAGCCCCGGCGCCGGGCGAAGTCTCTGTGTGCGTCGTACCCCTACCTCCGGAGAGTGCTAAGCTGTCTCCCAGACGGCTGCCTTCGGAGAGATACCGGGAAAGGGGCGGTTTAAGCTACTGGGGTATCTTAAAACACTGCGGGATGCAGAGTGAGTGTCCAGCGCGGGACACCAGAGCAGTTCCGCGACGTTCAGTGCGCACAGGTGGGGTGGAAATTAATGTGGTTTTTTTCTGTCGTTTTGATGCCTAATATCGATGGTCTCTCCCGGCTGGTGACCCGTTGGGGGGCCCGGGATGGAATTTCTCTTTCTCCAATTTTTTTCTGAACCTGGTTTATTTAATTCACACACTGAGAAAAGCCCCTTAGAATCAGGCATTACAGTGTAAACCCATCATCACCGCTCAGCTATGGCAGAAGGGGAGGCAAACCCAGGCGTCCCCGATCGTGCCCGCTCCTCACACGGTGCCACGGCTCGTGTCGCACGTGGGCAGGTTGGCAGGCTGAGAGAGAAAGGTGCAACATCAAACTTTCCAGAATCAGCAATTGCCAGAGTTAAAGTTTCCTGAACAACCTTAACTCTGCCCACTTGGCCATGTGCCACACATCCTTTAATTGCATGATCATGTACTAATTTTACCTACATGGGTCACCAGCTGGGTTTGATGGGGCGGGAATCTGCATGGAAATAGTGGTCAGTCAAAGATTGAAGACCAGCCCCTGTGGTCTCCTGGCTTCCAGCCCACCTCACCATCCCCAAGGCTGCAGGGTACATTGAGGGTGAGCTGTCCCCTTCTCCGCACAGAGACACAGACAAGCTGCACGTGGCATGATGCCTGGCCAGGCTGACGGTCCCAAGGTTTCCTGGGTGTTGCAGGGACCTCTGCTTGCTTTGGTCGAGGTAGATTTGGCCAGCAGATTAGAGACAATGTGTAAGAGATACAGGAAGAGATGAGACATCGCTGGCTTCCTGTAGCTGCAACCCTGGCTCAGTGCCTCATTCAGGGCTGGGTGGAGCTGGGTACCAGGGTGTTGGCAGCAGCACTGGCCCCCCCTTCCCGGGGCCCCATCATGGCATCCAGGATCTCACTGGGCGGGGCGCGTTTGGCCCTAGCACTTTTCCAACCGGCGGCTGGGTAGTTAAATCCCACATGACCACCAGGGCTCATCGCCCAGCCCCGAGCCAGGCCCCTCAACCCGCAGAATTGCACACACTCCAGTGCCCTGAGACAGAGCCCTTGGCCCCCTGTGTGTGGGGACGTTGCGTCTGACCCTGGCGCTGTACTAGGCACTTACTGCACCCCAGGTGTCTGTCCCCCTCCTCTCTCTGCAGCGGGGTCCCCCAGCCCCTTTTCTCTCCCCCCTTTCTCCCTAGACCTCCCCTGCCTGCATTTCTATTGTACAAACCCCCAGAGTTTCCTGCTCCCCTGCCCCCCAGATCTCCCCACCCCAGGGGGGGCTGTGATACCGGAGCCTCCCAATGTCCCCCCGTGGTGGGTTCAGCCGACGAAGGCGAGTGAGAAGTTCAGGCAGCCTCACGAGAACCTGGACGAATGAACGTTGGGGGGAAAGTTGGCGAGACACAAAGACGGGATTCGTCCAACCCGACTGGCTGCCAGACGGACCCCACGGGCCGGGCTGGGGCCTGCCTGGGACACAGGAGAAATGGGGGAGCAGAAATCCGTGACCCCAAATTGGGGTGTCAGAAACGAGGCCTCATTGGTGGATAAAATATTGTGGGGATGGGCTGCGCCGCCCACCTCCCTTTGGGGCCTTAAAGAAAGAGACTCGCTTCACCCTCCTGGCTGCCACCCCCCGTCTCCTGGGCCCCCCGGGTCCCCCGGACCCTGCTCCGCGGAGACGTCCTGAGCAGAGCGGCTGGAGAGATGGACCCCGATGCCATCACCCCTCCCCTGGCTGAACCCCCAACCCGGGAGGAAACGGGGTCGGACTTTCACAGCAGCCGCGGCGACGCCAGATCCAGCCCAGCTCCGCCGGCTCCTCTGCCCCCCAGGACAGTCGCTAGCATCTCCGAGGCCAGCGGGGAGACACCCAAACCCGGGGGATTTTCTGGCTAGAGACTCGCTCCAGCGAACGGGGCCGAGGCCGGAACAAACCCCTCGTTTCACACGGCGCCTGCCACGGCTCCCTGGTTCCTGCTCTGCTGGGTCTGTAACAGCCGGTCCCAGGGGTCACTGGGGGGTTTGCCGTGGGGCTGAGCAGGCTGCGGCCTCTGGACCCTGCCCCCGGCCCGTGTTTAACCCTGTCCAGTGTAAGGGGCAGGATTGTTTTCACACTAACTCCCACTTGAGATGGGGCAGCTCAAGCCAGGGGGAGGTGTCGGGGGGGAGGCAACAACCCCCCATGGCCATGGGGCAGGATCAAGAGATGGGAATTGGGGGGGCATGAGCTGGGGGTCAGTCTAGGGTCAGAGAAGCCGGGGGGCTCCTTCCCAGGCAGCCATCACCCCACCCCGACAGTCCGGGTGGGGCAGGTTTGTCCCCCACCAGGCCCACCCCCAGGCTGAGGCATCGGTCATCTTAGCCGGGGGCGGCATGGCCGCCCTGCCAGGGCTTCAGGGGGCGAGGGGGCGGCCATGTTAACTGAGAGCACCCGCGGGCTTCCTTCCCTTGGGGAGCAATGGGAGACGGTGGCCATGGCTAGCGGGGGTGTGGGGGCGACAGGCTAGGGAGCAGAACAGAGCGTGTGAGGGGACGTGGGCCAGGGGGTCAGAGAGGGGGAGTGGACATGAGGGGACATGGGCTGGGGGGAAGAACAGGGGAGGGGACAGGGATGTGAGAGGATATGGGACAGTGGGCAGAGGGGACATGGAGGGGGCAGAACGGGGATGGGATTGCGGGTCAGGAGGGGACATGGGCTGTGGGGATCAAAGGGATACGGGACCCCCACCCACTGGAGAAAGGATACTTGAGTCTTCTTGAGCCCCTGCCTTGAGGATCGGAGCCGGCGCCCCCGAGAGGGGAGAGGTCCCACGTCCCATTCCCCACCCCACTGAACCAGTCGGTCTCTGCCCTAGGACTAGGAGAGACCCCGCTCCCCTCCCAGAGCCAGGAGTGGAACCCAGGAGTCCTGGCTTCCAGACCCCACTCTCACCACTGAGACCCCCAACAACAGGGAGGGAGACACAGGACAGGAGGGCCCATCGCTCTGCCCCGATGTGCAGGGGGGTGTCAGTGACAGTGACCCCACATCTCCGGAGAGCCCCCTGCCCAGCGCGGCGGCAAGGATGTGGTTTGCTGGGGCTATTTTGACCGATGTAGACGTTGCTGGCAGATGAGAGAGCAAAGGTGTGAGGACACAGTAGTGTTTTGGGCCCCACACTACAAGAAGGATGTGGATAAATTGGAGAGAGTCCAGCGAAGGGCAACAAAAATGATTAGGGGTCTAGAGCACATGACTTATGAGGAGAGGCTGAGGGAACTGGGATTGTTTAGTCTGCAGAAGAGAAGAATGAGGGGGGATTTGATAGCTGCTTTCAACTACCTGAGAGGGGGTTCCAAAGAGGATGGCTCTAGACTGTTCTCAATGGTAGCAGATGACAGAACGAGGAGTAATGGTCTCAAGTTGCAGTGGGGGAGGTTTAGGTTGGATATTAGGAAAAACTTTTTCACTAAGAGGGTGGTGAAACACTGGAATGCGTTACCTAGGGAGGTGGTAGAATCTCCTTCCTTACAGGTTTTTAAGGTCAGGCTTGACAAAGCCCTGGCTGGGATGATTTAACTGGGACTTGGTCCTGCTTTGAGCAGGGGGTTGGACTAGATGACCTTCTGGGGTCCCTTCCAACCCTGATATTCTATGATTCTATGATTCTATGACAGTAAGGGACAAGCCATCGCTGGCTTCCCGCAGCTGCAGCCCCTGGCTCAGTGCCTCATTCTGCTCCCACTCGGGCATCTGGATGGGTGGAACTGGGCACTGGGGCGTTGGTGGCAGCGCTGAGGGGCCCCCCACTGGCCCCATCATGGCGTCTGCTCTCACCATCCTCCTCCTCAATCAGTATTGGAGACAACCAGGGTGTGTGCCCATCGGGGGGGCGGGGGGATCTGAGATCAGGGTGTGTGCCCATTGGGGGTGGGGGTTGAGACCAGAGTGTGTGTCCATGGGAGAGGATCTGAGACCACGGCATGTTTTCCATGGGGGAGATTTGAGACCAGGGCATGTGTCCATGATGGGGGGATCTGAGACCAGGGTGTGTGTCCATGGGGGAGGGGATCTGAGACCAGGGTGTAGGATCCAGTTGCTCTGGGATTTGGTTCCTAACAAGCCGTCTCCTCTCCAGGCTGCTGGCCGACTGGGCAGAGTGGGGTTTCGGGACGTGAGTATCCGTGGGGGATTGGGGTTCTGGGGAACATTAGTGCTATGGATGGGGGGAGGGGAAAAGAGGAGCTGAACCCTGAACCTTCCCCCCAAAACTCATATCAATCCCCCTGAATTTATCTTGCAGGGGCTGAACCCAGCCCTGTCCCCAGTGCAGTCAGGGGTGACTCCAGATTGACATCAGGGGCTAAGATCAGAACCCAGCCCTGTCCCCAGTGCAGTCTGGAGTCATTCCAGATTGACCCCGGGGAGGCTGAGATCAGAGCCTGACGGGCATTTTTCACAGGGGCGGCGGATCTGAAATGCCCTGCTCACCCTGCTGTGTATTTCCCAGGGGCTGTGAGGACGGGGCAGTCTCTGGACACCCAGGGGTTGGGCATGGGTAGGAGAGATAGACAGACACCAACAGGGCAGGGCTGGCGCCTTCCCCACTGACCTGGTTCTTTTTCAACCCAGAGGGAAAGTTTCCCAAACCCTCCCTGTCCATGAGCCCCCGGGGGGTGACTGAGCTGGGGGTGGAGGGGGGGGAGCAGCCAGGCATGAGGTTTGCTCTGTATAAGAACGGACTCCTGGTAAAGATGCAGGACCCTGCCGGGAATGAGGCCGGTTTCCCCATCACCGGTGTGGGGCTGGACGACAGAGGGAGGTACCAAATCAGAACTAACTGAATGGTCAAAGCACAGGGACCCCGTGGAGCTGGTGGTGGCAGGTGAGGGGCCTGGCTCAGCGTCCCTTCTCCCAGCCCCACAGCCAGCCAGACACTCAGGGGGGCTTGGACCCGATGGTACCTCAGAGCCAGGCTCTGCCATAAGCCCTGGGCTCAGCAGAGGGGACACCCGGCCGGGGAGCAGGGACGGAGTCACTGCGGGGTTCCCCAGCCAGGGGGGAGCAGCAGTCGCTGGAGATTTGGGGCTGAGGGTGGGGGGATCCCTGCCCCCAGAGGAAGCTGCAGAGCAGGGGCCTTTCCCAGGGGGATACTCCTCGTCTCGGGGGACGCACAGAGGGCTCGGGCCCCAGGGGCTGCCCAGCCGGCCCCTCCCACAAGCTCTGAATCCAGGGCACTTTCGCACTCCCCTGGAAAACCAGCACTCAGTGGGGAGCTGTGAGGGGGCGGGGGGAGGGGTGTCTGGGTCACCAAGTTGGCCCCTCCCTCCCTGGGGTCTGCATCTCAGAGCCCGTCTCCTTCTGCCCCCAGAGCCCTCTCTGCCCAAGCCCTCCGTCTCCGTCCGCTCCAGCCGGGGGGTCACCACGAGGGAGCTGGTCGCCATTTCCCACCCCTGTGACCCCGCGCTGCTCGTGGTGAGAGGTGAGGGCCCCAGATCGGCGTCTCCTAGTCACTCTGCCCCAGGGCCCAGGCAGCGAGGGGGCAGGGGAGGGGACCCACTCGGCCAGTTAAACAGGCTCGTTCTGCCCAAGGAGCCGCCCCCATGGGGAGCCACGAAGGGCTGGGTGGGGAGAATGGCTGCAGTTACTAGGGGTATGTGGCGCCCAGGTGCCATGGGGAGGGGCTCCCTGCAGTGGGATGGATCGAGGGGTTTGCACGGGGACACAGACAGGGTGGGGGGAGAGGGCCCCAGTGGGTCTAACTGCACCGACACCCCTCCCCCTTTGTCACCCCCAGATAACTCCCGGGGCAACACCGTCCGTCTGGCCCTGGGCGCCGGTGTCCTGCTGGCCCTGGCGCTGATCCTGGCCGAGGTTGCTCACGGCTGGAGGAGGGGCAAACCGTAGGTGAGCTGATCTCCCCGCCAAATGCCGTGCTACAGCCTGGGTGCCCCAGCATGGGGGAAGGGCAGAGGGGTCACCATCACCCTGAGCAGCCTGACGCACCAGCGTGGGGATGGAGCCGGCCGGCCTGGCTCTTGTTTAAGGACCTTTGTTTTCCCCTCTGCGAGCTGGAAGTCGTCCCATTGCCCTGACCGGCAGCCCCCAGCCCGCCCGTGGGGACAGCTGATTAGCAGGGCCCTGAAGGCCCTGGAGATCTGTGAGGCAGCAGGGAGGGGGGAGTGTTGACCTGGGAATGTGCCATGGGGATGGGAGACCTGAGAGCCTGTCACCTGAGCCAGGAGGGGGAGGGGAAGGTAACACCTCTGCCCGGGAATGTGAACAGAGGCTGCAGGAGAGAGCCTGCTAGGTGGGTTTAGTTTCAGTTTGGGGCTGGGTGGCGGAACACAGGGAACCCCAGGGCTGGGGTCTGAGCTCCCTGCTCCCCCAGAAGGACTTGACTGAGGGGTCCTGGTTGTACCCACAACCTCTGTTTGAGACTGTGTTCCTGTTGTCCAATAAACCTTCTGTTTTACTGGCTGGCTGAGAGTCTCAGTGAATCCCAGGAAGAGGGGTGCAGGGCCTGGACTCCCCCACACTCCATGACAACTGGTGGCAGCGGTGGGATGTACTGCACCCCGTGAACGGCGCTTCCTGCAGTAAGTGACTGGGGAGCAGTAAACTGAGGGGGGATTGATGGGGACCAGGCGTGCTGAAGATTCAGAGAGAGACGGTTTCAGAGGGCGGTTAACCCCTGGGAGCGTGTGACCAGAGAGACGGACTTTTGCAGTAACAGGGTCCCCCGGGGGATTGCAGCGAGCGGTCCAGGGGCGCAGGAGTCTGCAGCTCGACCCTGGCAAAGAGGTGGTGACCTCAAGAAGGACTGGCACCCTCGGGGTTTTTCCTGGAAACCGTGGAAAGCTGCCCGGCCTGCGAGTGGGCAGCAGGGAGATGTACGCTAAACGCCTTAAGAGCGACCTGGTGCAGCTGTGCAGGCAGAGGGGGCTGCGCATTGGGAGGTCCACCAAGGAACAGCTGATTGCCCAGTTGGAGGAGTGGGATCGCTTGGATGACCCGATCCCTGTCCCTGAGGGAAGCCACCCGGTGGACGCAGCGTGGGCCCTGGGGCCTGACCGGGCTGGGAGGGGTCAGACTGCTGCCGAGGACATCCCGAGACCCTTCCTACCTATGCCTGGGGGAGGGGTTGGGGGAAGCCCAGTGAAGACCGAAGGCACCCTGACCCCAGCAGCCAGCAAGGGATCCTCCCGGAGGAGCTCCCCTTCCCTGGAGCGGAGGCGGCTGGAATGGGAGAGGGAGATGAAAATGAGGGAGCTGGAGGACCGTGAAAAGCAGCGTCAGCATGAGGAGAAACAACGTAGGCATGAGCAGCAGGGAAGGAGAAACAAAGACAGCATGAACTGGAGCTGGCCAGGCTGAGGAGCAGTGGGGCCCCGGCTGTGGTGAGTGAGGGGGGACCCAAGACTGCAAGGAGCTTTGATAAGTGCTTCCTGGCCCATGGAAGGAGTGGGAGGACATAGATAGCTTCCTGACGGTCTTTGAGAATGCCTGCGAGCTGCACAGGGTTGACCCTGCAGACAGGCTCCAGTTTCTCACCCCCTTACTGGACCCCAAAGCCGTGGAGGTGTACAGCCGAATGACAGGGGCGGAGGCAGGGGACTATGAACTGTTCAAACAGGCCCTGCTCCGTGAGTTTGGGCTGACCCCCGAGATGTACCGGAGAAGGTTCCGGAGTCAGCGTAAAATGCCTGAGGTCACATATCTACAACTGGTCAACCGAATGCAGGGATATGCCCGCAAGTGGACAGCTGGGGCCCAAACTAAAGAGGACCTGCTTGACCTAATTGTACTGGAGCAACTGTATGAACAGTGCCCTTCCGACCTGAGGCTGTGGTTGGTGGACAAAAAGCTAGAGAACCCCCAGCACGCAGGGCAGCTGGCCGACGAGTTTGTGAACAGTCGGTCAGGGGGTAGCCGGGAGGAGTCCCAAAAGAACAGGCCCCCCCCGATGCAGAGAGAGAGTCACAATGGGGCCTCTGTGACGAAATGGGACTGTTCTTAATGTTTCCTCCGAATATTGTGGGGGTGCCTCAGTTTCCCCTATGCAGTTCTTAAGTATCTAGGTGGTGGGATAAGGGTGTGTGATCATTGCAGAGCCCTAGAGGGCAGGTGTGTGCAGGGGTCTGGACACAGAGAATGGCCAACACCCTGTTTCCTGGCAACTGATGGCCTGGGCCCTTCCCCCCTGCAAGGTGAGAGCTGAAGGGTTGGAGAACAAAGGAATCAGGTGACCACCTGGCCCAGGAAAGGAACAAAGCCCAGAGGAGGAGGGGCTGGAGGGGGTTTTCAGTTTGGGGCTGGCTGGGACATGGAGTGAAGTGCAGACGTGGTTGTCTGGCTCACTGTCCCCCAAAATGGACCCAGCTGAGGGGTCCCGTTCTCTGCATCTGCAAGCTCTGTTTTAGACCATGTTCCTGTCATCTAATAAACCTCTGTTTTACTGGCTGGCTGAGAGTCACGTCTGACCGCGGAGTTGGGGCATAGGACCCTCTGGCTTCCCCAGGAGCCCCGCCTGAGCAGACTCTCTGTGTGAAGCGCACGGAGGGGCAGAGGATGCTGAATGCTCCGAGGTCAGACCCAGGAAGGTGGAAGCTGGGTGAGCTGTGTGTCCTGCAGACAGGCTGCTCACAGAAAGGAGACTTCCCCAGAGTCCTGACTGGCTTCATAGGGAGCAGTTCCAGAGCGTCGCCCCGGGGACTCCGTGACAGCCTCCCAGCGGGGAAATAGGGAGAACCCCCTCTCAAGGGGAATGCCTGGCGTCGGGACCCTCCGACCCGCTCGAGGGGACCAACGTGACCTGAGCTGCTATCACTGTGGCCAGAGAGGCCACATACGGACCCAGTGCCCCAGGCTCAGGGACAGACTGAGCAGACCCAACCTACCCTGGGTTAACTGGGTAGGGACCCAGCTGGACGAGGGGCAGACGGCCCAGGCAAGGGGGGCTGCCAGCTTACTACCTGCTCGGGAGGGAAGAGTACCCCCGGCCAGCTCCAGCAGAGGGCTGGAGGCTCTGGACTCAGGGTTCTCGGTTTACAGGGTGGGCGCGGGGCTGTCCCTCCGGAGCGAGTGCCTTGTTCCCCTGGAGGTGGATGGGAGGAAGGTCAATGGATACTGGGATACGGGCGCGGAGGTGATGCTGGCCCGGCCCGAGGTGGTGGCCCCAGATCGGGTGGTGCCCAACACCTACCTGACCCTGACGGGGGTGGGTGGGACCCCATTCAAGGTGCCCGTGGCAAGGGTACACCTGAAACGGGGGGCCAAGGAGGGCCCCAAGGATGTGGGGGTGCACCACCATTTGCCCACTGAGGTTTTGATGGGGGGGGACCTAGAGGACTGGCCAAGCAAGCCCCAGACCGCCCTGGTTGTGACCCGTAGCCAGAGCCGGCGAGGGGCACTGTGCCCCGACCTTGGGGAGGGTACCACACTGGAGGCGCAGGACCCTACCCTGGTGGGGAGGAAGCGCCGAGGGGCACGGCTCAGAGAGGCTGTGGCCTCAGACCCGGCCAATGAGAGGGAACTGGTCCCCATCCCTTCCCCAGCCGCTGAGTTCCAGGCCGAGTTGCAGAAAGATCCCTCCTTGCGGAAGCTCAGGGACCTGGCCAACCTCAGTGTGGTATGGACCCTGAGGAGAGGCTGCCAGGAGAGGTTCCCATGGGAGAAGGGGTTCCTGTACCGAGAATGGGCTCCCCCAAGGGAACTGGAGTCCTGTGGGATCAGGAGGCAGCTGGTGGTCCCCCAGAAGTATCGCCGCAAGCTCCTGTACCTGGCCCATGACATCCCCCTCTCAGGGCACCAGGGAATCCGGCGCACCCGGCAGAGGTTGCTACAGAACTTTTACTGGCCTGGGGTCTTTACCACGGTCCAGCAGTATTGCCGATCCTGTGACCCCTGTCAGAGGGTGGGGAAGGCCCGGGACAAGGGGAAAGCGGCTTTGAGACCTTTGCCCATCATAGAGGAGCCTTTCCAGAAGGTGGCCATGGACATAATGGGACCTCTGAGCAAGACGACCAGGTAGGGGAAGAAATACATTCTGGTGATGGTAGATTTTGCCACCCGCTACCCCGAGGCAGTGCCCTTAGCTTCCATTGAAGCAGACACTGTGGCAGATGCGCTCCTGACCATTTTCAGCCAAGTGGGGTTCCCCAAGGAAGTCTTGATAGACCAAGGATCCAACTTCATGTCAGCCCTGCTCCGGTGCTTGTGGGAGAAATGTGGGGTCTGGCACAACTGGGCCTCAGCTTATCACCCCCAGTCCAATGGGCTGGTGGAGAGGTTCAACGGGACGCTAAAGATGATGCTGAAAACCTTTATGAACCAGCACCCGCAGGACTGGGACAAGTACTTACCTCACCTGCTGTTCGCGTACAGGGAGGTACCCCAGGAGTCTACCGGATTTTCACCTTTCGAACTGTTATATGGAAGGAGGGTGAGGGGCCCCCTGGACCTGATAAGAGATGAATGGGAGGGGAAGGCCAGTCCCAATGGAGAGTCAGTGGTGGAGTATGTCCTGATCTTCCGAGAGAGACTGGCTGAACTCATGGGCCTGGCCAGGGAGAATCTGGCCAGAGCCCAGAAGAAGCAGAAGGTCTGGTATGACCATACGGCGCGGGCCCGTGCCTACGCCACCGGGGATCAGGTGATGGTTCTCATTCCCGTGAGAAAGAATAAACTACAGGCCCCTTGGGAAGGCCCTTTCAAGGTTGTCAAGCAGCTCAATGAGGTAAACTATGTGGTGGAGCTGTCGAACCGGGAGCACCACTGCCGGGTGTACCATGTGAATATGATGAAGCCATATTATGCCAGGGGGAATGTGGTGTTAGCTGTGTGTGGACATTGGGAGGAGCAGGGAGATGACCCTTTAGTAGATCTATTCCCTGGGACCGGAGCTGGTTCGCCCCTGGAAACAATTCCCCTCTCGGATCAGCTAACCCCTGCCCAGCAAGCTGAGGTCAGGGGGGTGCTGCATCCGTACCGACAGCTGTTTTCCAACCAGCCTGGACGCACTAATCTGACTGTCCACCGGGTGCCGACAGGGTCGCACCTGCCGATAAGATGCTCCCCCTTCCGAGTCACAAGGAAAACTGCTCAGGACCTGGAAAGAGAGGTCAGGGATATGCTGGCTTTGGGGGTGATCCAGCCATCAGCTAGCCCTTGGGCCTCGCCGGTGGTGCTGGTCCCCAAAAAGGACGGGTCGGTCCGGTTCTGTGTGGACTATCGGAAGCTCAATGCCATCACTGTATCTGATGCCTACCTCATGCCCAGGCCTGACGAGCTCCTAGACAAGCTGGGAGGAGCTCGATACCTTACCACCATGGACCTTACAAAGGGCTACTGGCATGTGCCGCTGGATGCAGATGCCCGGCTGAAATCGGCCTTTATCACCGCTCTGGGGCTCTGTGAGTTCCTGACCCTGCCTTTCGGCCTCAAGGGAGCGCCGGCCACCTTCCAACGCCTGGTGGACCAGCTTCTGAGGGGGATGGAGAGTTTTGCCGTGGCGTATATTGATGACATCTGTGTCTTTAGCGAGACCTAAGAGGACCATGTGTCCCAGGTTAGACAAGTGCTGGACCGACTCCAGGGGGCTGGGCTGACCATAAAAGCTGAGAAGTGCAAGGTGGGGATGGCGGAAGTATCTTACCTGGGCCATCGGGTGGGGAGCGGCCGCCTAAAGCTGGAACCAGCTAAGGTGGAGGTGATCAGAGACTGGCCCGCTCTCCACACCAAAAAGCAGGTCCAAGCCTTTATTGAGTTGGCAGGATACTATCAAAGGTTTGTGCCTCACTTTAGCGCCATAGCCACCCCCATCACTGAGCTATGCAAGAAGGGGAAGCCAGACAAGGTGGTCTGGACCGAGCAGTGCCAGGAGGCTTTCTGGGCACTGAAGGAGGCTCTGGTCAGTGGCCCAGTTCTGGCAAACCCAGACTTTGACAAGCCCTTTGTGATGTTCACCGACGCCTCAGACACGGGACTGGGGGCAGTGTTAATGCAGGAGGATGAAAAGGGGGAAAGACACCCCATCGTGTACCTGAGCAAGAAGTTGCTACCCTGGGAGCAACACTATGCAGCCATCGAGAAGGAGTGCCTGGCCATGGTGTGGGCCCTCAAGAAACTAGAGCCCTATCTCTTCGGGCGACACTTCACCGTCTACACTGACCACTCTCCCCTGACCTGGCTGCACCCGATGAAAGGAGCCAACGCCATACTCCTGAGGTGGAGACTGCTCCTGCAGGATTACGACATGGACATGGTCCACGTGAAGGGAAGTGCCAACATGATAGAGGACGCTTTGTCCCGGAGAGGGGGCCCTGAACTTCCCCAGGTCACTGGTCAGAGTGACCCCCCTCAGTTCAGTCTGGAAGGGGGGAGAGATGTGACGCAGCAGGGTGGGGGGAGTGTTGACCTGGGAATGTGGCAGGGGAGTTTCAATGGGAGACCTGAGAGCCTGTCACCTGAGCCAGGAGGGGGAGGGTGAGGTAACAACTCTGCCCAGGAATGTGAACAGAGGCTGGAGGAGAGAGCCTGCTGAGGTGGGGGATGGGGGGCGGTTTAGTTTCAGGTTTGGGCTGGGTGGTGGAACGCAGGGAACCCCAGGGCTGGGGTCTGAGCTCCCTGCTACTCCAGAAAGACTTGACTGAGGGGGTCCTGGGTGTACCCACAAGCTCTGGTTTAGACTGTGTTCCTATTGTCCAATAAACCTTCCATTTTAGTGGCTGGCTGAGAGTCTCCGTGAATCCCAGGAAGAGGGGTGCAGGCCCCGGACTCCCCCACACTCTGTACAGTCCGTGACAAGATCCTTTTCCCTTCCCTGGTTGGGTTGTTTGCCACCCCGCTGTGTCTTTCGTCCTCTCCTAGCTCACTCTCCTGGCTTTCCATCGGATGCTGCAGTCAGGTGTGTGGCACCCACCCCACCTGTCCTGCCTAAGGAGAAGGGACCCAACCCGGGAGCGGCCCTGGCCAGGTTGTAACCACCCAGGGTCCGAGCAGCAGGCTTCGGGGTCGCCTTGCAGCCAACGCACCCACCTGTCACTAACTCACGGCCAGCGCCCGACACCATCCCCAGAAGCCGTATTTCACCCCCATTTCCATCCTGTCTCTCCCCCACCTCCCTTCTGTCTGTTTGCTAGGAGCGCGGTCAGCGCCTGCCCTTCCCGTCTGCCGGGAGAGTGTAATGAGCCCGTTCCTCCCCACACAGCCCGGCTGTTCTGGAAACAAGCGACTCTGCTCTGGTGACTCCCGACGGAGCAAGACTGGGAGCCGGTCTGACTCCGGCTGTTGGCCGCAGTCGCGCAGCCCCCGTTTCAGTAGAGAGGCCGGGTTTGATTCCTTGTCCCTGGGTTTAACCTGAAAGCTTTGCCTCTGAATGGCTGCTGCTGGGGGTTTGCCCAGGAGCTGAGTAAAACAAAGGGCTCTGTTTGAAACAAGCCCCCCCCGCCTGGGTAACGCTGGCAAGGGAGAGAGTTTCCAAACCCCTTGAACTCTCTGGGCCGGTGAGACCCTCTGCAAAGAGCAGCCGGGCTACGGGAGATTTGGGGGACAGGCCGAGGTCGGGGCAGGGGGGACGTGGTGTGACATGATATGATTCAAATATGACCATGTAGATCGTTGTTGCTACCACTGTTACTCAGTTACAACAAATCTTCTCTGAAGTATGTCATGTAAGGTGTCAATGGAAAAGTTAGGGTTTGCTGAATAAGACTATCCTGTTTGTATGCATGCACCGTTTTTGTATCTGCAGTTATGGATATTGACTAGGTACCTGTCTTTCAAATGTGTTTGCTCCTGTGGTAACACCCACAGGACCGTTTACATGGAGTCTAGCCAGCACATTGCGAATGGAGCATTCGAGTGATGGCCCGTCAACAGACACAATGGGCCATGGAAGAAGCTTATCCACACCTGGCGGACTTTCATGTGACCGCTCTAACTGGAATCTGGGCAATGGCCCCTGCTATGACTCATCCAGGCACTGGAGGGCAGGCGTGTGACCAGATCACGTGACACTAAACTCCATCTTGTGCCTGTATTTTTCCACAGAGTGTGCTGAGGGCTTGTCGAGAAACCACGACACCTGACATGACCTACTTTGCAGAAGATTTGTTGCAATTGTATAACAGTGGTAGCAACAATGATCTACATGGTCATATTTGAATCCTATAATGTCACAGACGCTATAAAAAGCACTGGAAGCATCTCCATTTCCCCTTTTTCCTGCTCTGCTCTCTGGACTGTGGACTTATATGAACGGGAGCCTTCAAACCGACGGACCGAGGACCTTCCAATGAGACTGAACCAGCCAGCACATTATTTCATCGCTGCTTCAAGCCTGAGCCAAGAACTTTGCAATTGTCATATGTATTTGATTCCTTTAACCAACTTTAACTCTCCCCTCTTTCTTTTTATAAATAAACCTTTAGATATTAGATACCCCATTGATCGCACTCTTGCCAATCCTTTAGTAAGATCTGAGTTACATATTGACCTGGGTGCGTGGCTGGTCCTTTGGGATCAGAAGAACCCTTTGGTTGATGCAGTTGGTTTTAAATAACCACCCATCATTAAGTCTAGTGTCTGGGAGTTGGAACAAGGACTGGAATTCCTAAGGACCCTGCATTTCTAACTTCTTGTTAGCCACTGGGGTGAGACAGAAGTTTACGTTAGTTGCTGGTTTGGAATATCTTATGGAAGAATAAGCACCCGTTTCGGGGTGTGTCTGCCCTACTTGTCAGCAGCTTGCCCTGAATTTGGTATTCACAGTTGTGACTCACTGAGGCAAAGTGACACGCTGAGTTTGGGGAGGGCGGGACATGGGTGTGAAGGGAGACAGGCCGAGGTTGGGGTTGGGGGGACATGGGCGTGAGGGGAGACGGGCCGAGGTCGGAGAGGGGGGACGTGGGTGTGAGGGGAGATGGTTCGGGGAATGTGGGCATGAGTGGAGACGGAATGAGGTTGGGGTGGGTGGACGTGGTTGTGAGGGGAGACGGTCCGAGGTCAGGGGAAGTGGTGAAGTTGGGAGTTTGAGGGGAGACTGGTCGGGGCGGGGGTGGTGGTTTGAGATATGATGGGGTTTTGAGGGGGGGAGTCGGCAGATGGGGTCGTGGGGGGATTTGTTTTCCTGCCAAAATTCCCACTGAGCTGGGGCACCTCTGGCTGGCTGGGGCGGGGCAGGGGAGGGAGGGGAGACGATGCCCCCCATGGTCATAGGGCAGATTCACCCTGAAACACTCACCGGGGGGAACCCAGGCGAACCCCAGCCACTGGGGGCAGCTTCCATTGTCTCCCCTCCGCTGCCCTGCCCTGCAGCCCTGCCCCCTCAGCCCCCCGGCCCCAATGTTCCCCCACGTTCTCCCACCCGCCATATTCCCCTGCCCCTAGGGTGACCAGAGAGCAAGTGTGAAAAATCGGGATGGGGGTGGGGACCATAGAAGACAAAGCCTCAAATATCGGGACTGTCCCTATAAAATTGGGACATCTGGTCACCCTACCTGCCCCCAGTGCCCCTCCCAGCCCAGGTGGCTGCCGTTTCCCAGACCGGGGGGTGGGGTGGGGGTAAGTTTGGGGAGTGAAAAGGCCGGGAGATGACTCTGCTATCCAGCAAATCTGCTGCTTGTCCCATTCCTGCTCCAGGGGACCAGGGGCAGCCGAGGGGGAGGCGACTGGTGTTACGAATTACACCTGAGAGGACACGCACACAACTGCTGCGAATTATACCTTGTAGGACACGCACACAAATGCTATGAATTACACCTGGTAGGACACGCACACAAATGCTGCGAATTATACCTGATAGGTCACGCACAGTTCGAATCTAGGCTGAGGCACATAAACAAAGTCCACAACTGCAGAGTTCCCAAAAGAAACAAAGTTTATTACGCTCGAGCGTGGTGCCCCCCTGCTAGCCAGGAGGGGACCCTGAATACAAATTATACAAAGGTTATATACTTTTTAGCAAAGCATGTTGCCCTCGTGCATCGGAAACCTTAGCCAATAAACAAACCCTTGTCTTATCTACCACCTATCCCTGCTTGGTGCATTCCTCGTGCTATACCAGTATATTAATTACACAGCATGGTCCTAAAGCCATGCATCAGTAACCTGTATTATTAGAATGGGAGGCCTCACATCAAGGCCAAAAGACAGGGAGTTAGAGACTGACAAAAACCAGATACTGGAAGTCAAGGCAGGCTGGAGACAAGGAGGAGGATTTTCACAGGGATTCAGTATCTAAGGATCACTCCTCCTGGTGTATGATGTGCTGGCATTTAGACAATGGTGGGCCCCAAACCAAAATGGAGTCACATGTGCTAACTTTTCCTTAACACTGGTGAGCAGGGGGCATGCGGGAGTTAAAGCCCGTTGGGACCATCTGGCTGGACTCCTGAGGCACCTTTAACGTTGCCCCCAAGTCGCGGTGCCCCCGGCATTACCCAGCGCTGTGTGAGAGCAACGGATGGGAGATGGCGCAACCATCACGCCCGGGATCCTGGCTCCCAGCCCCCTGCTCCAACGACTAGAGCCAAGGATACAGTCAAAGCTTCCTGACCCCCAGCTTTCTGCTGCCCTCAGCCAATGGCGTATAAACAAAGCCTGTGTCACTTCCCTCTCTAGGGGCCTGGCCACATAACCACTGACAGGGTCTCCTCCAGCTAGGGGGACAGGGTCTCTGCAGGGGCATTAGAAGATCCCTGGGTCTCTCCTGGCTGGTGACTGGCTGGGGGCCCGGGGTGGAATTTCTTTCTCCAGTTTTGTTTTGAACCTGGTTGATTTAATTCACATGCTGAGAAAAGCCCCTTAGAACCAGGCGTTACAGTGTAAACCCGTCATCACCGCTCACCTAGGGCCCAAGGGGCAGCAAACCCAGGTGTCCCCCATCGCGCCCGCTCCTCACACGGCGCCACGGCTCGTGTGGCAGGTGGGCAGCTTGGCAGGCTGAGCGGGAAGGCTGCAGAGTCAAACCCTCCAGCACCAGGAAATGCCACAGTTACGGTTTCCTGAACACTCTTAGCTCTGCCCCCTTGTGCATTATGACATCATACTTTAATTGCATGATCATATTACTTTTACCGATATGGGTCATCAGCCAGGTTTGAACCCAGAAAGTAATGAGAAGGAGGATATGCACGGAAATATTCACAGTGGTCAGTTGAAGATTGAAGACCAGACCCCGTGGTCTCCTGGCTACCAGCCAAGTGCTGGTAAGGCTGCAGGGAACACCGAGGGTGACCTGTCCCCACTCCCCACAGACATAGGGACATGCTGCGAGCTGCATGACACCTGGCCAGGCTGACGGTCCCAGGATTTCCTGGGTTTTGCAGGTACCTCTGCTTACTTTGGCCACGCTAGATTTGGCCGGTAGATTAGAGACAAGGTGTGATGGATACAGGAAGAGATGAGACATCACCGGCTTCCTGTGGCTACAGCCCCTGGCTCAGTGCCTTATTCGGGGCTGGGTGGAGCTGGGCACCGGGGCATTGGTGGCAGTGCTGAGAGCCCCCGCGCTGCCCCATCATGGCATCTGCTCTCATCTCACTGTCCTCTTCCTTGGTGAGTGTCACCATGGGTGGGTCGGGGGTGGGGAGTGGGGGGAATTGATCTGAGACCACGGTGCAGGCTCCAGTCGTTCTGGAATCTGGTCCCTAACAAAGAGTTTCCTTTCCAGGCTGCTGGCTGGTCGGGTGGAGTGGGGTGTCTGGACGTGAGTATCAATGAGGGGTGGGGGAAAGTTAAGGATGGGGGAGAACAGACTAGCTGAGCCTGGAACCTTCCCCCCAAACCTCAAATCAACCCCCCTGGATTAACCCCAGCCCTGCCCCCAGTGCACTCAGGGGTGACTCCGGGTTGACCCCAGGGGGCTGAGATCAGAACCCAGCCCACAGGTTCCCTGTGGATGCAGTGAGGTGTCTGTTAGCCCTGGCGCTGTCCCGGGGCTGGGCGCTAGGGGCAGGTTACAGACACACAGGGAGGGGTTTGTGTCTCCCCATCTCACTCCTGTTTGTGTGTGAACGCAGAGCTCCCTGCGCCCAGACCCTCCATCTCCGCCAGCCCCAGCGAGGTGATCGCCCTGGGGGGAGCCGTCACCATCTGCTGTCAGTGTCGGTGCGAGGCCAGGAGGTTATTTCTGTATAAAGGTGGAATCGAAATCTGGAAGCTGGATACCGCTGGGGACGGGGTTGAATTCACCATCCCCAGTGCCAGGCTGGAAGACAGAGGGGCCTATAGTTGCCGACCTCGCTCCGGATTGGAGCCGCCCAACTGGTCGGATCCTAGTGACATCGTGCGGATTGTTGTAGTAGGTGAGGGGCCCGGCTCGGCATCCCCGCTCCCAGCCCCACACCCAGCCAGAGCTACAGGGGTTCTCCATGCCAATGGGATGCTCAGCGCCGTGGGCCCAGCAGAGGGGACGCTCAGCTGGGGAGTGGGGACGGAGTCACTGGGGGGTTCCCAGCCACTGGAGATTTGGGGCTGAGGGAGGGGGGATCCCTGCCCCCAGGGGACCTTGGGGGTCACTCAACCCGCCTGTGCCTCCATTTCCCCTTGTATGACCTGGGGACAATCATTCCTCCTGTACCTCGTGTCTGGTTAGATAGTCAGGGCTTGGCTTTAGGGTGGGGGCTTTTTCTCACTGTGTCTGTGCAGCACCCAGCACCTCTGATTCCCAGCCCCCTCCCGAGCTAACCACTAGACCCCACTCCCCCCTCTGTGCTGGGATCAAACCCAGGAATTCTGGCTCCCAGGCCTCCCCACCCCCACCTCTAGACCCCACTCTCCTCCCGGAGCTGGGGATTTAACCCTGGATCTCAGTCCTCTACTGTAGCCCCTAGCCCACCAATGCTGTATGGACTATGGCCCTGAGCCGGCTGACACTCCCTGGGTGGCCGTGTGGCCTTGTGCGGAGAGCGCTGCAGCCGGGACTCAGGATAGCTGGCTGCCGTTCCTAGTGTTGCCATGATTTTCTGGGGGACTGTGGCCAGGGCCCTGCCCTCTTCTTTGCCTCAGTTTCCCCCTCTGTAAAATGGGGCTGATGCCCTGCCCCCCTCTGTGAAGCGCTGTGAGATCTGCAGGTGCGAAGCGCTGGGGAGGAGCCGGGTGTTGTCGTACCAGACACAATCTGGCCCTGCCCGGTGCTGCCAGCCTGAGAGCGGCAGGTTCCCAGGACCTGCCAGAGACGCAGCAGCCTCTGACTGCTGCTGGGTATGAGACAGCGGCTGTGAGGACCTGTGGGTCTGATCCGGGGGCTGGGGGGATGATACTGGCAGGATGGGCCCAGGGGTCTGATCCCATGGGGCAGGGATGGGGAGGGGGGACACTGGGCTGGGGGGGCCCATTAAGTAGATAGACGGGTACAGAGGGGTGATGTGGATTTAGGTCCTCGGGCAGCTTCAGTCGGAGCTCCCAGGAATCTCTGGGATCTCGGAGAGGTTCCTCCGGCTGGGTTTTCTCCTAGGGGCCCCGTGTCTGGGACCGTGCGGTGAGGACAGGTGCAGAGACTGTGCCGGGGTCTGTCTCATGGCCTGTCTCCTTCTCACTGCAGAGACCTACTACCCCAAACCCTCCATCTCCCTGAGTCCCAGCAGATGGGGGAGCCGTGACCATCCGGTGTCGGGGTCGGCACCAGAAGGTGAGGTTCCTTCTGTACCAAGATGGAAACCCGAACGGGCTGCAGGACGCGGAGCCTGCTGGGGACATGGCTGAGTTTCCCATCAGCAATGTGAGCCGGAGAGACGCAGGGAGCTACAGCTGCCGATATAGCACCAAAGCAGACCTGCCCGTCTGGTCAGAGCCCAGAGACCCCGTGGAGCTGGTGGTAGCAGGTGAAGGGCCCGGCTTGGCATCTTCACTCCCAACCCGACGCCCAGCCGGACACTCGGGGGAGCTCCGCATTGATGGGATGCTCAGAGCCAGGCTCTGCCATGAGCCCTGGGCAAAGCAGAGGAGATGCCTGTCTGGGAAGCAGGGATGGAGTCACTAGGACTGGGGTGGGGGTCCCCAACTTGGGAGCAGCAGCAGCTGCTGGAGATTTGGGGCTGAGGGAGGGGGATCCCTGCCCCCAGGGACAGCTTCAGAGCAGGGGGCCTTTCCCAGGGCTGTCCCAACTCTGGGGATGCATAGATGAGTTGGGGCTCAGGGGCTGCCAAGCCGGCACCGTCCCCAGCCACAAAAATCCTTCCCCCCTGCCTCCGGGAATGACAGTGATGACCGATGCTGAATCGAGGTGGGAAGAGGGGGAGATCACTGAGTCGCTGTTTCAGTCCCTCCCCCGGCCCCTGACAGATGCTTGTTTTATTCCCACAGGGGGAACCAACCCTACCCAGCCTGGAACGGCGCCGGCTCCCACCCGCCCAGGCAGCACGGGGCCAGGTACCATCAAACCAGCTCTGGAAACAGACTCGTGGTGCCCAGGGGCTGGGACTTGTTGGGGGGGACGGGGGCAGTGAATCCAGGTGAGTGGGGCCCAGACACCTCGGGGAGGGGCTCATTGAGATGGGGGGATGGAGAGACAACCCCACTGCCCCTCCACCACTGGTAGACCCCCAGATCCCACGATGACTCCTGCCCTGCAGGTCACTGCCTGGAAGCTGTGGGGTGATCTCAGGGAAGAGGCATGATCTAGGAGGAGATCTAGGGCAATAACCTCCCTCCCTGGGGCCCATGACGTCCCCCTACCAATAGGGGCAACCTCTGCTCCCCACTGTGACAAAGTGGGGGCGTTTCTTGGTTTTTCCTTGGTTTTTCCAATGGTTTGCATGCAGAGTAGGTGGGACTCAGTTTCCCTGGGTGTTACTGGTTTCACGAGGTGATGGGAGAGGGAGTTGGTTGGTACAGGGGACCCGCGACAGAACTTGGGACCCCGGCCAATGGCCTGGAGATTGGAGATCCCAGCGACTGGTCACCTGGTGACTGGGAGGCCCAGCTCAGGAGTCACAGCTGGTCCGGCCAGTGGAAGGACAATGGGCTGTGAAGAGAGGACCCTGGTGACCTGACCAGCCGGTTCCAGCCAGAGGACAGAAGACGGGAGAGGGGGCCCAGGCGACCCTGTTTCCCTGGAGAGAAGACAATGGACGGTGGTGGGGGGGTTCTTCACACTGAAGGGGTTTTCCCCAGGGACCGTACGGGGCTGAGAGTGGGCATGACCTGGGAGTCCATGACACACCCCATAATTCTTTATGGAAATATGCTTTTGAATGTATATATGACATAACTGGAATATGTTTTATGCTACTGTCACAGTTTCCCTGGGCGATGCTCTGGAACTGCTCCCCATGAAGCCAGTCAGGAATCTGGGGCAGTCGCCTTCCTGTGAGCAGCCTGTCTGCAGGACACACAGCTCACCCAGCTTCCCCCTTCCTGGGTCTGACCTTGGAGCATTCAGCATCCTCTGCCCCTCCGTGCGCTTCCCACAGCGAGTCCGCTCAGGCGGGGCTCCGGGGAAGCCAGAGGGTCCTGCACCCCCACTCCGCAGTCAGAGGTGACTCTCAGCCAGCCAGTGAAACAGAGGTTTATTAGACTACAGGAACATGATCTAAAACAGAGCTTGTAGGTACAGAGAACAGGACCCCTCAGCTGGGTCCAATTTTGGGGGGCAGTGAGCCAGACAACCCCGTCTGCCCTTCACTCCATGTCCCGGCCAGCCCCAAACTGAAACTCCCTCCAGTCCCTCCTCCTCTGGGCTTTGTCCCTTTCCCCAGCCAGGAGCTCACCTGATTCCTTTGTTCTCCAACCCTTTAGCTCTCACCTTGCAGGGGGGAAGGGCCCAGGCCATCAGTTGCCAGGAAACAGGGTGTTGGCCATTCTCTGTGTCCAGCCCCCTGCACACACCTGCCCTCTAGGGCTCTGCAATGATCTTACACCCTTACCTCACCACCTAGATACTTAAGAACTGCCTAGGGGAAACTGAGGCACCCCCACACTATTCAGAGGAAACATGAAGAACAGTCCCACTTCGTCACAGCTACATATGCCATGTAACGTAGCTCTGCAAAGGTTATGATCTACTGAATATATTCATCCTATTTGTATGCATGTGTCATTTTTGTATTCGAAGTTATGAATATTGGCTGTGTACTTGTTTGAGTTTAAGTAGCCTTACTAAGGCATTTGGTCAGCTTCTTGAGAAAGGAATGGGCAAATTAAGTGCCCGATCAAGAAACACTTAACTGACAATGGATCTTGCAAGACTCCAATCTGCATGAGAAGTCTTCCTGGAGACATTCAAGATAGCATGTGGGCAATGGCTGCTGCCGGTAAAAACTGAGTCATTCATAGACATGTGACTTGCCCATGTGACTCCAAAACTCCATCTTGCAGCTGGATTCTGCATAGGAGAGAGGAGGGGGGTCTCCACCCACAAGAGAGTCTATTTAAGCCCCTGGGAGACCCCTCCATTTTGTCTTCAGCTGGCTGAAGAGTTCGCCTCCCCACCCCCAAAGGATACTTGAAAGAAACTGGTACAAAGGACAGTAACTGAGGGGTGTGAGTGATTGCTGAACCCAGACTAGAAGGAGCCTAGTCTGTAAGAGAATCTCATTGGAACATCTCTGAGGGTGAGATTTCACCTGTAATCACTTTCTTACTGTATTAGGTTTAAACATGCGTGTTTTATTCTGTTTTGCTTGGTGATTCACTTTGTTCTGTCTGTTATTACTTGGAACCACTTAAATCCTACTTTTTTTTTTGTATTTAATAAAATCACTTTTGACTTATTAACCCAGAGTATGTATTAATACCGAGCCCGGGGACGGGGGAGGGCGGGAGGAAACAGCTGTGCATATCTCTCTGTGTTATAGAGGGCGAACAGTTTATGAGTTTACCCTGTATAAGCTTTATCTAGGGTAAAATGGAGTTATTTGGGGTTTGGACCCCATTGGAAACTGGGCATCTGGGTGTTGGAGACAGGAACACTTCTTAATCTGTTTTCAGTTAAGCCTGCAGCTTTTGTGGGATGTTGTTCAGACCTGGGTCTTGATTTGTAACAGGATAGCGTGTCTGGCTCAAACCAGGCAGGGTTGTGGAGTCCCAAATTGGCAGGGAAAGCAGGGGCAGAAGAAGTCTCAGCAAATGAGCTGGCAGTCCCACGGGGGTTTCCTGTGATCCAAACCATCACAGGGGGGACAGGATTGTTCCTGCCCCCAGATTGAGGCGTTGGCCATCTTAGCCAGGGGCCAGCATGGCTGCCCTGCGAGGGCTGCAGGGGGTGAGGGGGCGGCCATGTTAACTGAGGGCAGCCAGGTGTCCCTTCCCTACAACGGGGAGGTCAGGGGGATGGGGGGCAGAACAGGGGAGAGGACATGGGGCACGAGGGGCACAAAGGGGGATGAAGGGATAGGGGACAGGGCAGAACTAGGAAGGCGGGGGCCATGACTCTTGGCAATGAGCGTGAAATCCAGATAGGCTTTGCGACAATGCGATTCTCTAACTGCGGCGTGGCAATAGATGGAACACATGTTCCAATTTTGGCCCCGGAAGATCTTGCGACAGAGAACATCAGTAGAAAGGGGTACTTCTCCATAGTATTGCAAGCACTTATTGATCACTGTGGGCGTTTCACTGACATCAACACAGGGTGGTCCAGGAAGGTGCATGACACACACATCTTCAGGAACACTGGCCTGTACAGAAAACTGCAAGCGGGGTCTTTCTTTCCAGGCTGGAAGATTCCAGTGGAGGGTGTTGAAATGCCCAAAGGCATCCTGGGAGACCCAGCGTACCCCTTACTCCCATTGACTCATGAAGTCTTACATGGGAACCCTGAACAGCAGCAAGGAGCACTTCAAGAATGGGCTGAGCAGGTGCAGAATGACCGTGGAATGTATCTTTGGCAGATTAAAAGCGCGCTGGTGATGCCTTTATGGCAGGTTAGACCTAAGTGAGGAAAACATTGCCATGGTCATAGCTGCCTGATGCACTCTCCATAATCTATGTGAGACGAATGGTGAAAAGTTTGCCCAGGGGTGGAGCGCCAAGGCAGATCACCTGGCTGCTGATTTTGAGCAGCCTGATACCTGGGCTATTAGGGGGACATAAGGGGGGGGGGGCAATTCAAGTTAGGGAGGCTTTGAGGCAACCTTTTTTGATAATGAGCATCAGTAATGTGTATTTCTCTGCAGCAATCTGCCATGACTCATTAATTTGAGTTTTCTGATTTTGCCTAACACTTGCGATGCATCCTGAGTGGGATTTACAGAAAGCAAATGATTAAACTGCATGTCCCAGCAGTAATCACCATGTGTAGGACACAAATAAAGTTTGGTTCTCTTTCAGAGAGTTTGTTTTTATTCAACACCAACTAACACACAAAAAAGACTTGGTGGGAAGTGTGGCAGTAGTGCAGGGCAGTGGAGGCTGTCATAGCCCTGTGTAAGTCCAGCTATCATTTTGGAAGCTGTCCAAAGGGATGGGGGTAGAGGTGGGGGTCAGGGAGTGGGGCAGGGCGGGAGAGGGGGAGCTGTGCTTCGGGAGTGGGGGCCCTGGATCTGCCCATGGCTGGGGCCTGCCAGAGAAGCCAGGGCTGGGTGGGTGCCCGGGTCTTGTTCTCACAGCCTGTCTCCTGTGCGCACATGCCAGCCTGCCCAGACCCTCCATCTCCATCAAATGAGCCCTGGAAGGCTCATGCTGCCCAAGGAGCCGCCCCCAGGGATTGAGGCTGGTTGGGCAGGATGGGGGAAGTGACTCCTGGAGCATGAGCCCAGACACCAGGGGGCAGGGGAGCCCCTGCCCCTCCCTCCTCACCAGACCCCCAGCTCCTCCGGCACCTCCTGTCCTATAGGTTGGTGCCTGGAAGCGACTGGGGGATCCCAAGAGAGGAGAGGATCTGGGAGTCCTGGCTTTGGGGTTGGGACGAGCTGGGTGCCCAGGCGGGTCCTGGGGCTAGGGTTGCCAGGTGTCCGGTTTTTGACCCAAACCCCCGGTTGCAAAGGGACCCTGTTGGGACAGTTAAAAGTCCGGTTGGCGGCACCGCGGGGCTGGCAGGGTCCCTGGCTGCTGTGGCTCTGCGCGGCTCTCGGGAAGCAGCCGGCATCTCCCTCCGGCTCCGAGGCGCAGGGTGGCCACAGGAGCTCTGCGCCCTGGCCCCGCCCCAAGCGCCGTCTCCGCAGCTCCCATTGGCCAGGAACCACAGCGAATGGGAGCTGCAGGGGGCAGCACGTGTGGGCAGGGGCAGCGCGCAGAACCCCCTGGCTGCCCCTCCAGCTCCCAGACAGGCTGGTCACTTCCCGGGAGATGCCTGAGGTAAGCGCCACCTGAGGCCTGCACCCCGAACCCCCTCCTATGCCCCAATCCCCTGCCCCAGCCCTCAGCCCCCTCCCTCACCTAAACTCCCACCCAGAGCCCACACCCCGCACCGCCATCTGCGTCCCAACCCCCTGCCCCAGCCCAGAGCCCCCTGCCACACTCCCAACCCCTCGGCCCCACCCCTCATCCCTGGCTCCACCCAGAGCCCGCCTCCCCTGCTGGAGCCTTCACCCCCTCCCGCACCCCAACCCCCTGAAAATGAGCGAGTGAGTGAGGGTGGGGAGAGCGAGCTGAGGCACCAGAGCCAGACCTGCCGGACGGGTGGGTTGGCGGCTCCGCTCCTGGGGCAGCGCCAGCTGCTGATCTTCCCGTCCGAGCTGCCAAGTGACTCTTCCCTTCCCCCCACAGCAGGCCCCCCGGGGTGCCCGGATTTCACCCAGGCCAACATCACCCACCTGGCACTGAGCGCCGTGGTCCTGCTCGTCCTGGGGCTGATCCTGGCTGAGGCCTATTACAGCCGCCTGAGGGGGGCACCCTCGGTGACCGGAGCTGGACGCAGCACTCCCGGCCTGCCCAGCGCCGAGCAGAGCGGGACTCTCACCGCCCGGGACTCGCAGGCTGCCCCTCTCTTAATGCAGCCTAAAGCTGCCTTTGCTTTTGGTTTTGCAACGGCATCGCATGGCTGCCTCATGCTGAGGGCGTGATCCACCACAACTCCCCGATCCATCTCCGCCAAGCTGCTGCCAGGCCTGTTCGCCCCCACCCTGCCCTGCTGCGTTTGGTTTTTCTTCCCTACGTGCAGCAACTCTGTCGGCTTTGGAACAGTTCGGTGACGGGCTGCTCCACGCGCCACGCGGCTGGCGCCTCCTGCTGGCCGTTCTGGGGAGTGGCTCGACGCCCCTTCCCGTGGCTGCCTGTCATCCCTCCACCTCTCTCTCTCTCTTGCTGCAGCAGCTTCTGCTGCCTCTTCGTGACTCGGCCCTGCGGCCAGGTCACGGTGCGCATGTTCCCCCGTTCAAAGTCTCCCTCCGCACCACTCCGGGGATGCCACCTGATGTACTGGGGTACCACAGAGCCCACCCCTTCCACCAGCCTCGGCTCCCTCACCCTTTCCTGCAGAGCCAGGCCCTCAAGCCTTCTCCAGCACATACACACACAGGTAGGGACACACCAGCTGCGGAAAGACACAGACACTGAAATCAGCCCTTCATGGGAACGCTTTCAGCTGAGGAATTGACCTAAACTTAGGTGCACACCCTCTCAGGGTGCAAACCCAAAATTGTATTGTCTTGCGCTGCAGAGAGAACTGTACTGCGTAAGCTAATTGAAATTTGCCTCCTCCCTCAATGTGGAGGAAGATATGCACAGCTTTGTCCCCCCACCCCCCAGTAATGAGTTCCACATACTGGGTTTTGAGAAAACAAAACAAGTTTATTAACTACAAAGGATAGATTTTAAGTGATTATAAGGGATAGCAAACAGATCAAAGGCAGATTTCTGAGCAAATAAAACAAACATGCAAACTATAGTTTAATACATGATAGAAACTGGCTAGAAGCAGTAATTTCTCACCCTAAATGTTGTTTTAAGCTGGTTGCAGAGTTTCTTGAAGACTAACTTGAAGCTCCAGGTATTCCTTTCACAGGCCAGACACCTTCTAGCCTGGGTTTAGTCCTTTCTTTCCCAGATCAGTTTTAGGTGTTTTCAGCAGTCAGCTTGGGCAGGGATTCAGTGAAGAACCAACCCTGATTATCTCACTCCCCAGCCTTAAATAGGATTTACATAAGGGGGGAATCCTTTGTTTCCCAGTTTGATCCCCACCTCCTACAAGTGGAAAGCTACTATCAGTCCAAGACGGAGTCCAGTATCAGGTGACATGATCACATGACCGTGCCATGTCAAAGCAGCAATGAGTCAAAGGTGGTTTGGAGCATCCCAGGAAACGTCTCAGGAAGGTGGGAGATTAGCATCTTCAAAATCCTATTGTTCCCCCTAACGGATCATTGACCAACCAGCCAGACTCATGGCGTTTTGTGTGTGGGCGTTCCTCAGGTGCAAACATTTTTGTAATTGGTACATTGAAGTTAAGAATATTGACTGATACAGAAATGATCCATGCATACAAACAGGATAATCACATTCAGTAAATCATAGCCTTTCCAATTATATCTTACATGACCCATCTTGCATAAAATACAACTTAGTAATGTCATATTCATATCAAAAGCATATCCCGATGAAGAATATGAAGTGTCACAACTGGGTCAGTGGGGATCCTACCCAAACACACCAGCCTGTGCTCCGGCCACAAAACCGGACAAAAGTCTGGTGTCCCTGGGCTACTTCCTACCACAGCCTGGGGGGGCGGGGGGGTTCCACAGTCCAGGGGTCCTTTGTCTCTGTGGGGACACTGCGGACGACAGTCCTGGCACCACGTCTCCAGGGTTGGTTTGCCCCGGGGGCAGGGCACTGCACAGCACAGAGTCAGCTCTGCATTCAGCAGCAGGCTGGAGACATCTGCCTCCTTCCCCTGCAGGGCCCTCCCTTTATACTTCCTGCCCACCCCCATACTTCCGGGAAGGGGGCGGGGCACATTTGGCTCCACCCACCAGGGAAAACATAGTGGTCCCTTGCTCTCAAGTCCAGAGGGAGGCCGCTCTGCTCACTACACCGCAATTATGTGTGGAGCCTTCATTTTATCCTGCGTTTCTCAGTGTATTATGTGATGGTACGGCCAATGGATGTGCATTTCCTATACAATCAACAGATGCTCCATAGACTGGAGTTGCAGGATTAGCGCAGTATAGGATAGATAAGTAGGCGTGAGGAGTGTGTATTAGGTATTACTAAAGCACGGTTAATAGCAAGGCCTACAGGCTGAGACCTGTACGATTTTAGCTTCGCCAGACTAGGCCAGAGGCTTAAGATGATTGCGTGACCTAGCAATAACCGCTAAGACCAAAGGTTACTGCATAAGATGTGCCAACAGGTGAGGTTATGGGAAAATGTCTGTCCTGACTGCAGGGTACCTGCCATGCGTAGCTGCGCGTGAGACGAAAAGGAACTACAAATAACCTGTGAAAACGGGGCAGACCAATAATCACTGGGTGTGGAAGTGCAGCTAAGGAAAAGCGGGATGACGCCTTGTGACGAAGCAGGGGATTTTCTTAGTGTTGTGCATGAGTACTGTGCGTGCCTCAGTTTCCCCTGTGTGCGGCGTGTGTAATGAGGTGGTGGGAGAGGGGGTTTGCTGGTGCAGAGAGCCAGGTGTGACCTCGCCTAGCAGCCTGGACCCCGGACAATGGCCTGGACATGATAGAACTTATCAACCGGTGACCTGGTGGCCCAGCCTGTGTTGGGAGCCGGCCAGTTCTGGCCAGTGGGAGGACAAAGGACAGAAGAGAGAGGGCCCCAGGTATCTGTTGTCCCAGAAGGAAGACAAAGGGCGGAGGTGGGGCTGTGGGGAAGGTGATATAGGGGGGTCAGCTGGAAGGAAGTCACTTCTGGACTGGGGACAAAGAGGGGTCTGGCTGCATCTGGAATGGGACAGACCCACCTGGACTGGGACAGACCAGCTGGACGGTGCTGAGACTGGCCAGGCCCAAGCCCCTGACAACTGCCTGGGCTGTGTCCAGACATTCAATAAACCCTCCTGTTTTAGGCCGGCTGAGAGTCCCTGGGGGAGGCTCACGGTGAGAGCCAGGCGGGCTGGAGGCTCTGAGAGGTGCAGTTCCAGGAGACGGTGGAACCCAGGGCTTAGCCTCAAGAGAGAGTGGACCCTGAGAAGGGCTGTCAGACGGAGGGGAGTTCCTCCCGGGACCCTACAGAGCCAAGAGAGCTTGCAGGGGCCTGTGAGTCCATGACACACCTTCATGCATAAACGGTGAGGTGGCAAAATTTGCAGATGATACAAAACTACTCAAGTTAGTTAAGTCGCAGGCAGACTGCAAAGAGCTACAAAGGGATCTCCCGAAAGTGGGTGACTGGGCAACAAACTGGCAGATGAAATTCAATGTTGATCAATGCAAAGTGATGCACGTTGGAAAGCATCATCCCAGCTCTACATATACAATGATGGGGCCTCAATTAGCTGTTACCAGGCAAGAGAGAGATCTGGGAGTCAGTGTGGAGAGTTCTCTGAAAACGTCCACTCAATGTGCAGCGACAGTCAAAAAAGCCAGCAGAAGGTTGGGCATCATTAAGAAAGGGATAGATGATAAGACAGAAAATATCATATCGCCTCTCTATAAATCCATGGTACGCCCACACCTTGAATACTGCGTGCAGATGTGGTCGCTCCATCTCAAAAAAGATAGACTGGAATTGGAAAAGGTTCAGAAAAGGGCAAGAAAAATGATGAGGGGTCTGGAAAGGCTTCTGTATGAGGAGAAATTAAAACTTTTCAGCTTGGAAAAGAGACAACTGACGGGGGATCTGGTCGGGGTCTATAAAATCATGACTGGTGTGGAGGAAGTAAAGAAAGAAGTGTTGTTTACTCTTTCTCATGAAACAAGAACCAATGAAATTAATAGTCAACAGGTTTAAAACAAAGAAGAGGAAGTATTTCTTCACCCAACGCACAGTCAGCCTGTGAAACTCCTTGCCACAGGATGTTGTGAAAGCCAAGATTATAACAGGGTTCAAAAAAGAACTAGATAAGTTCATGGAGGTTACGTCCATCAATGGCTATTAGCCAGGATGGGCAGGGATGGTGTCCCGAGCTTCTGTTTGCTGGGTGGACGACAGAGGATGGATCACTTGATGGTTCCCTGTTCTGTTCATTCCCTCTGGGGCACCTGGCACTGGCCACTGTCGCAGACAGGATACTGGGCTAGATGGCCCTTTGGTCTGACCCAGTGTGGCCGTTCTTATGTGTCAGGTGTAGTCAGAGCTACAATATCAAAGAGGGAAGACCCAAGGGAAAGCCCAGCAGGAACCATCCCGCTAGCGACGCTTGTCTACTGAGAGGCCCATCGGAGCCGAGAACACCGGGGAGGATGTGAAGAAGGCCACGGCTGTAATTGTTGCACAGGGTTTTGTAGGATTTCTCTCTGCAGGACTTTACTTAGCACTGGGGCCGGCACTCACGGCCAGGGGAGAGCCCCCTAGTGACCTCTGCCCCCACTCCCTGCAGCACAGCGCCCCCAAGCAGTGCACTGGGGTATCAGGGCCAGTAGTGACCGCCAGAGGAGACTGCCCCTCTACTGAGCCCCTTCCCCTGCAGCATAGCACCCCCTAGTGCAGCAGGGGTATTGTGGCCTGTCATGGACTCCCAGGGGATGCCCACTCTTGGCCCCGTGCGGTCCCTGGGGAGAAGCCCCTTCAGTGCAACAGCCCTTCTCGGGGGTCCACTCTCTCTCGGGGGTTAGGCCCCTCTGCCTCTGGAACTGCACCTCTCTGAGCCTTAGCACGCCTGTCTCTGGTGTGGGTCCCCGCAGGGAGTCCACTCGGTCTGGAGCCCCGGGGCTTCCACTCCCAGAGGGAATAATGCCCCCCTGATCTCTAGCCCGGAGCGACTCTCAGCCAGCGTAACACAGGAGGGTTTATTGAGCTTCTGAACCCAGCACAGATAACTCTCCGGGCCTCAGGCCTGGCCTCCCTGTGCACAGCACATCCCAGTCTCCCCTGCATCCAGGTGGGCTCTGCCTGCTCCCTCTCTCCAGCCTTGAGCCCCCCTGTTTTCCAGCTGGGCATCTGATCTCACCGGCCCCAAGCCCCCCTTTGTCCATTGTCTTCTCTCCAGGTAAACAGGGTCACCTGGGCCTCCTCTCCCCTCTTCTGTCCTCTGGCCCCTCTGGCTGGAACCGGCTGGTCCGGTTACCAGAGTCCTCTCTCCTCAGCCCATTGTCCTCCCACTGGCCAAAGCCAGCTGTGACTCCTGAGCTGGGCCTCCCGGTCACCAGTCGCTGGGGTCTCCATTCTCCAGGCCATTGGCCAGCGTCCCAAGTTCCCTCGCGGGACCCCTGTATTAACCAACTCCCTCTCCCATCACCTCGTTAAACCAGTAACATCCAGGGAAACTGAGTCCCATGCCCTCTGCATGCAAACCATTGAAAAACAAGGAGAAAACAAGAACATCCCCCAACTTGGTCACACTTGGATGTGCTGTGCTGAGGGAGGCCAGGCCTGAGGATTCGGATGGGTTTGGGGCTGTGTTTCCCATCAGCAACGTGCACCAGGAGAACGGCGGGAGCTACAGCTGCTCCTATCACAGCAGATTGGAGCCGTCCACCGTGTCATCCCCCAGTGACCCGTGCAGCTGGTGGTAGCAGGTGAGGGGCTCGGCTCGGCATCCCCGTTCCCAGGCCCAAGGCCAGCCAGACCCTAAAAGGGGTTTGGTGCCAATGGGACCCTCAGAGCCAGGCTCTGCCCTGAGCCCTGAGCCCTGACCCCGCAGAGGGGACACTCGGCCGGGGAGCTGAGATGGAGTCACTGGGGGCAGCATAGAATCAAAGAATCATAAAAGATCAGGGTTCGAAGAGACCTCAGGAGGTTCTAGTCTAATCCCCTGTTCAAAGCACGACCAACCCCAACTAAATCATCCCAGCCAGGGCTTTGTCAAGCCGAGCCTTAAAAACCTCTAAGGATGGAGATTCCACCACCTCCTGTAGCCAGACAGCCAGCCCCCCCGCCCTCAGACCAGCATTGCTGGAAACACAGGAGGAAGCCGGAACAGGGCACTTAACATATATTCCAGCACAGCCTTTGAAGCTGTGAAAAGCACAGGTGTGCTGCTACAATGTGCCTCTGGGAACATATACAAGGATTAAGCTCACAGCAGGCAGAGGCCCTGTGACAGACATGGCTCTTAGCCCCTACTAAATAGCGTGATGCACACACACCAACATCCTAGGTGGGAAAATATTTACCCTGATAAAAGAAATGTCCAGTAGTTGAAACTTATTGTTTCTCTCCCTTGCAAGTGTAAACTACTCTTGCGAGAGCTGGCGTCGCCCAGACAGACCAGCCCCAATTTGGCATAAGAAAGGAGAAAGAGAATAAAGGAGTACAGAGGTATAAGTAGGGGACCTACAGCACCATGATTTTTGAGTGCTTTTCACTCTCTATCTGCTGGTCAGATAAGTGACAGCCTCCCAAGGCTTCTGCAGCTAAGAGGGTCCCTAAGCCTTGTCCCTTATTCGTCTTTCCGCGGAATTGAGTGACCGATCCTGGCTTGGCACCGCTGGAATCGAGAGTTGCAAGGAGGGTAAGAAGCACCCACACCTGATCTCCTATCTTTAGTGTACACATATTTTGAAATAGAGCTCTATACTTTGTTTTCTTTCTTTGGGATTGTGGCTTCAGTTTTGTAACTTGTTTGTGTGTGTAACATCTCTACATTTAAATAAGTAGGCACTAGCAATTTTGTAACCACATGATTAGAATCTAGTTTAATAAATTTTGGTAACCATTTGTGCATAAGCCTGACTTGTTTCTCTGGTTTACTGTAAAGCAGCCAACACAATTAAAGAACCTCAGCCATTTTGGCTATAAAGCCTGGCCATTAGGTGAGAGTACTAAGAGCCTAGCGTTGAGTTGTGCCGCCTCCACGGGGCAAACTCTTGGGGCACCTGTGAGTCAATCCTGACTGCCCGCTGTGAAGGAGCTCCGAGCTCTAGCAGTTAAAGTCACGGGTGGTTAGGACCTTGGGGCATCCGTCAGCCTAGCCTGGGCTGCCCGCCGCGAAGGGACAGTGCGTCCTAGCGGTTAAAGTCACGGATGGTATAAACGGGCACCAACGGGTATAAAGCTGGCACCTCACCAAACATCCTTGGCCGTCAGCTAACACCTCCCTAGGGAACCCATTCCAGTGCCTCACCACCCTCCCAGTAAAATTGTTTTTCCTAATAGCCAACGTAGACCTCCCCGGTGGCAACTTGAGACCATCGCTCCTTGTTTTGTCATCTGCCCCCACTGAGAACAGCCCAACTCCATCCTCTTTGGAGCCCCCCTTCAGGGAGTTGAAGGCTGCTATCAAATCTTCCCTCGCTCTTCTCTTCTGCAGCTGGAGGCCGGGGCTGGGTGGGTGCCCGGGTCTGGCTCTCAGAGCCTGTCTCCTGTGTGCAGATCCCAGCTTACCCAGACCCTCCATCTCTCTGAGCCCCACTGGGGTCACCGCCCCAGGGGCAGACGTCACCATCCGGTGTCAGGGGCAGCGCCGGGACGTGAGGTTCTTCCTGCACAAGGCTGGAGACCTGAACCTGCCGCGACACATGGACCCTGCTGGGAACGGGGCCGAGTTCCACATCCCCACCGTGGGCCGGCAGCACGGAGGGAGCTACAGCTGCAGCTACTGGCCCCCATCAGAGCCCTTCGTCTCCTCGGAGCCCAGTGACCCCATGCAGCTGGTGGTAGCAGGTGAGGGGCCCGGGTCCACGTCCCCGCTCCCAGCCGGACCCTCAGAAGGTCGGCACCCAGATGGGATGCTCAGAGCCAGGCTCTGCCCAGAGCCCCTAGGACTCGCCTGGACAGGGAGCGGGAACAGCGTCACTGGGGGGTTCCCCAGCCGGGGGGGGCAGCAGCTCCTGGAGATTTGGTGCCAAGGGAGGGGGGATCCCTGCCCCCAGGGGGAGCTGCAGAGCAGGAGGCATTTCCCAGGGGATGCTCCCGTGGCTGCCCCCGAACTGGGGACGCACAGAGGACTCAGGGCCCAGGGGCTGCCCAGCCGGCACCGTCCCCAGCCACAAACCCCCCTCCCCGGGACTGACAGTAACGATCGATCGATGCTGAGTCACAGGTGGAGGTGGATTAAGGTTTCCTGGGGCCCTGGGCCAGAGCAAGGGGGATCCCTCCCCACCCCTTCCACCTGCGTCCCTCTCCTGTCCCGCCTCCTCAGCCTGCGGCCCCGTCCATAGCCCCACCCCTTTCTGCCCCTTCCCCCGGTCCCTGCCCCTATTCCACCCACGGTCCCGCCCCATTCCGTCCCCCCACTGCAGTCCCGCAACCCATTTCCTACTTTCTGCCCCACCTCGTGACGAAGCGGGACTGTTCTTAATATTTCCTCTGAATAGTGTGGGAGTGCCTTAGTTTCCCCTAGGCAGTTCTTAAGTATCTAGGTGGTGGGGTAAGGGTGTATGATCATTCCAGAGCCCTAGAGGGCAGGTGTGTGCAGGAGTCTGGACACAGAGAATGGCCGACACCCTGTTTCCTGGCACCTGAGGGCCTGGCCCTTCCCCCTGCAAGGTGAGAGCTCCACCATAGTTCACCATAGAATATCAGGGTTGGAAGGGACCTCAGGAGATCATCTAGTCCAACCCCCTGCTCAAAGCAGGACCAATCCCCAATTTTTGCCCCAGATCCCAAATGGCCCCCGCAAGGATTGAACTCACAACCCTTGGTTTAGCAAGCCAATGCTCAAACCACTGAGCTATCCCTCCCCCCTAAAGCTAAAGGGTTGGAGAATAAAGGAATCAGGAGGCCTCCTGGCCCGGGAAAGGGACAAAGCCCAGAGGAGGAGGGGCTGGAGGGAGTTTCAGTTTGGGGCTGGCTGGAGACATGGAGTGAAGGGCAGACGTGGTTGTCTGGCTCACTGCCCCCCAAAATGAACCCAGCTGAGGGTTCCGGTTCTCTGCACCTACAAGCTCTGTGTTAGACCATGTTCCTGTTGTCTAATAAACCTCTGTACTACTGGCTGGCTGAGAGTCACGTCTGACTGTGAACTTGGGGTGCAGAACCCTCTGGCTTCCCCAGGACCCCGCCTGGGCAGACTCGCTGTGGGAAGCGCACGGAGGGGCAGAGGAGGCTGAATGCTCCGAGGTCAGACCCAGGAAGGTGGAAGCCGGGTGAGCTGTGTGTCCTGCAGACAGGCTGCTCAGAGGGAGGAGACTTCCCCAGAGTCCTGCCTGGCTGCGTGGGGAGCAGTTCCAGAGCATCGGCCAGGGACTCCGTGACACCTTGTCTCCCCAACAAGCTGGCCAAACACAGCCACTTGGTTAGAGGACTGTTTAACTTTCTTAACAGCTTTCACTCCACCTGAGACCTTCTCAAAGCTATCCACGCTGGATCTTTCAACAGGAAAGTCAGTGGATCCATTCACAACAGAAAATTTCTGGCTGTTAGGAACTGAAACTTTCTTGATTAAATCACTTTCACACCCTTCAGTTGCAGTAAACTGCTTGCAAAGACTCCATGAGGATTCCTTTCCCTAGGGCTTTTCTATGCAACAATTCACCCCTCCCAGAAATTCTGCTCTTACCCTCTTCACCTAGGGCTTGCTCTAGAGGAACACTTTCTTGAGCAACAACAGACTCTTTCTGGGTCTCACTTACATCCCCCTTCAGGCAAACTGACAGACTTCCTAGATAAAAGGTCAGAAGCATTCTCCTTCCCTTTGCCACACACAAGTTCAGGAATCTTTTCCTTCTTGCTACAGGTTTCCACACCCTCAGTAGGTAACACAATCAAATCACCTTCATGCTCTCCTTCTGCCCTGGCTAGGATCTCACCCTGATCAGACAGAGTTGCGACACCCTTTCCCAACAACACACTAGCAACAGGCTAAATACAAGCACCAGAATTGTCTGGGCTCTGGGATTTTACATAGACACTAACTGGATGGGACCTAGTTACAGGGCCATTCTCCCGAGCAGACACAAACTTAGGACCCTTGCCTTCCTGGACTTTAGCTGAATCCAGAACAAACTCTGAGACAACTGCACTACCCTCAACCATCATAGGCTGAAAGGCCCCTTCTCTCTGCTCCACAGACAAAGAAGAGCCAGACACACTTTCTCCTTTACCAGACACACTGCTTGGGATCTCATTCCCCTGGTCCCAGCACAAAGGGCTGGTCACAGACAACTGTATGGAGGCCGGGGTAGCTTCCTCTATAGGCAAGTCAATACCACCTCCCCACCCATCTGGCTGACGGAGTCTATGGCCTTGGGACCCAGTGGGTCTTCCGGGCTCAGCGGCAATTCGGCAGCGACTGCTTGGGGTGGCAAAATTGGTAGAGCCGCCCCTGGCTCCAGGAGCCCCCACTTGGCCACTGGTTGCAGAGAGTGGGGGGGCGATCCCTGTGTCAGTGTTTTAGTCCCTTTCCCCGCCCCAACAGACGCTGGTTCTGTTCCTGCAGGGGAAACCGACACGTTCACGGTCAGTGCAGCCGTGGGGAGAACCCCCCAGATCCACTCCCAAGAGCTCCCTCCCCTGCACTCACAGCCCCCTGTTCCCAAGGCCTGGGGAAAGGTGGGTCTTGTGTGACTCCCGCCGGTCACAGACTCTATTTCCGACCCTGGGGCAGGGGGCAGAGCTGCAAGGGGCCAACTGGTCAGGCTCCCTGGCTGGCCTCAGGTGGGGCGGGGCAGGTGATCTCTCATGCAGTCGGGTCCTGAGCTACGTATGGGTGAACCCCCTGCCCCCGAGCCCCATGGGCAGGCAGTGCCAATCCGGGTAGGGGACAGACTCCCAGAGAGGCTGAACGAGGGATGGACTGAACTGGGGTGGAGGGGAAGCGGGGGGCTGTGTCTCCCCTGTTTAATTCCTGTCTCTTGTCAACAGCAGGGTGAAAATTTCTCCAACCCACCATCTGGGTGAGCCCCAGCAGGGTGGTGGCTCTCGGGGGAAGCGTCACCATCCGCTGTGAGGGTTGGCTCCCAGCCCTCCCAGCAAAGAACCCAGGGAATGAATGGACCCTAGAGACTGGACTCTGTGTGATGGGAGTTTGTGGCAGTTTTCAAAAGTGTTCTTCCTTGTGGGGTGGCCCCAGTCTTGGGGGATCTCAGGGTATATAGGGTCCCAAGAACCAGGGAGCTGAGGCGCGGTGTCTGTGGGGCTGGGAGCCCAGCTGCAGGAGGGGATGTGGTTTGCTGGGCGTTGCAGGGAACTGGCTTTGCTCTGACCGCGGTAGATTTGGGCTGGAGATTGCAGAGAAACCAGGTGATGGGGAAGAAAGGGGCCGAGCGCATCACGGGCTTCCTGGGGCTGCAGCCCCGGGCGCAGTTCCTCATTCCGCTGGCACTCGGGCCTCAGGCTGAGTGGAGCTGGACACTGGGGTGTTGGTGGCAGCGCTGGGGGGCCCCCCACTGCCCCATCATGGCGTCTGCTCTCACCGTCATCCTCCTCAGTGAGTATCGGAGACAGCCAGGGCGTGTGGCCATGGGGGGCGGGGAGGATCTGAGACCAGGGCGTGTGGCCATGGTGGGGATCTGAGACCAGGGTGTAGGATCCAGTTGCTCTGCGATGTGACCCCTTAACACCACTTTTCTCTCCAGGCTGCTGGCTGGCGGGGCACAGAGTGGCGTGGGGAGGTGAGTATCAGTCTGTGGGGAGGGTGGTAACATGAAGGATGGGGGAGGGGATGCGTGGGGTGGGGAAAAGAGGAATTGAGCCCTGAACCTTCCCCAAAACACAACCCAAACTCGCCCTGTGAAGACCCGTCACAGTTCTCCTGTGCCCCGACCCCATGGAGTAACTAGGAGCCGAATCTGGCTCCCAGGCTCTGACAAAGAAGCCAGGATTTGAACCGTTCACTGGTTCAAAGTTCTGCCCCTCCCAGGCTGTGAGGATCGGCAGGGGGGGCACCTGGATTTATTTCAGCTCATACAAACGCTAACAGGGCCCGTCCGTGGGCTCTAGATCCCCTCGGGGAACCGAAAGGTTCCCGGTCAGAGCAGCCATGGGGGAGAACCCCCCAGATCCACCCCTGCCCCGAGATCCACCCCCAACCGCTTCCTACCCTGCACTCACAGCCCCCTGTTCCCAAGGCCTGGGGGAAGGTGGGTCTTGTGTGACTCCCACCAGTCACAGACTCTATTTCCAACCCCCAGGCATGGGGCAGAGCTGCAAGGGGCCTACTGGTCAGACTCCCTGGCTGGCCTTAGGTGGGGCCGGGGGGACAGGTGATCTCTCATGCAGCCGGGTCCTGAGCTACGTATGGGTGAATCCCCTGTCCCCAAGCCCCATGGGCAGGCAGTGCCATCCCTGGTAGGGGACAGACTCCTAGAGAGGCTGAATGACAGATGAACTGAACTGGGGCGGGAGGGAGGCAGGGGTGGGGTGTCTCCCTTGTTTAACTCCTGTCTCTTGTTGAAAGCAGGGCGAGAATTTCTCACGCCCACCGTCTGGCCCAGCACGGTGGTGGCGTTCGGGGGAAGCATCACTATCTGCTGTGAGGGTCGGTACCCGGGCATGAAGTTCTTTCTGCGTAAAGCCCTGGGCCTAGCAGAGAGGACGCCCGGCCGGGGAGCTGCAGAGCAGGGGGGGTCTTTCCCAGCTGACATATGAGTTAGGGGGTGACGGGCGGAGCTGAAGGTTATAAACCTCAGTGTGTAGTAGAGACTTTTACAGTCCCCTACAAGTCAGGGGTGGGGCAGTGCACAGAACCCAGGAGTCCTGGACCCCAGCCCTCCTGCTGTCACCCCACTCCCTTCCCAGAGCTGGGGAGAGAACCTGGCTCCCAGCCCTCCCAGCAGAGAAGCCAGGGAGTGAACGGACCCTGGAGACTGGCCTGGCCTGTCTCCTGCTAGGAGAGTCTCATGCTGTTAGCCCAGGGCTCAGAGGAAACTGGGCCCCTGTGGAAAGGCATCCAGGAGCCCGTCCCCAGGGCTGCCAGGTCTGACCCACCACTGAGGCTGCGTGGTGAGGACGGGCCCCAGGACTGGGTGATGGGGCCTGCGTCTCATGGCCTGTCTGCTTCCCCCTGCAGAGCCCAGCTACCCCAAACCCAGCATCTCCCTGAGCCCCAGCGGTGTGGTCTCCCTGGGGGGAGCCGTGTCCGTCTGGTGTCGGGGGCAGCGCCAGGGCATGCGGTTCGTGCTGAATAAAGAGGGACGCCATTTCCCACCTGTGGATCCGAGCGGGTTTGAGGCTGTGTTTCCCATCAGCAATGTGCGCCGGGAGGACGGCGGGAGCTACAACTGCTCCTATCAAAGTAGATCAAAGCCGTCCGCCAGGTCATCCCCCAGCGACCCCGTGGAGCTGGTGGTGAGAGGTGAGGGGCCCGGCTCGGCATCCCCATTCCCAGCCCCAGCCAGACCCTCACAGGGGCTCGGCGCTAATGCGACACTCAGAGCCAGGCTCTGCCCTGAGCCCTGATGGGATGCCTGTCATAGAATCATAGATTATCGGGGTTGGAAGGGACCTCAGGAGGTCATCTAGTCCAACCCCCTGCTCAAAGCAGGACCAAATCCCCAATTTTTGCCCCAGATTCCAAAATGGCCCCCTCAAGGATTGAACTCATAACCTTGGGTTTAGCAGGCCACTGCTCAAACCACTGAGCTATCCCTCCCCCCGTGGAGCGGCAGCCCCTGGAGACTTGGGGCAGGGAGGTGACTTTAACGCTGCCCCTTGTGGGTAGGAGCCGTGAGTCGCTATTTAATCCTGTGATCCCCTCCGCTCTGTTCTCCAGGCCCCGCCCCAGGCAGTGCCCCGGCCGGAGCTGAATGAGGCAGGGGCTGCAGGGGAAGTGGTGGCTTGGTGGACACAGTGCTGGGCTGGGACCCAGGAGATCTGGCCCAGCTCCTGACGCTGCCACAGACTCTGTGTGATGGGAGCATGTCATGATTTTCAAAAGTGTCCTTCAAAAGGGCCTCAATCTTGGGGGACCTCAGGCCAAGCGCCTCTGCAAACACTGGCCTCAATAGCTCTGGATCCCTTGTGTTGGGGGAGCAGGTAGGGCCCCTGCCATGTTCAGGGCCCCTTTGTGCCAGGCGCTGCATAAACACAGAGTGAAGAAAGGGTCCCTGCCCCTGGGAGCTCACTAACCAAGTGAATCTGTCTGTGCCTCAGTTTCCCCTTGTGTAGAATGGGGATAATGACACCTCCCTGCCTCCCGGGGGGCTGGCAGGGTGACTCTCTTCCTGTGTGGGGCTCAGGCCCTGTCGTGCTGGGCCCGGAGACAAGCCTGTGAGTCGCTGTGTGTCCAGGGCAGGCAAGATGCAGTGAACGAGGCAGGGGCCACAAACGGGCATAGGAGGATCCCAAGCACTAGGGAGCCGTGGCTTGGTGTCTGTGGGTCCAGGAGCCCAGCTCGCAGGGCCGGGATTCTGGGCCGGGGACTCTGGGATCTGGGAGAGAATCTCTGCCCGGGGCCCTGGATCTGCCCATGGCTGGGGCCTGCCACGGAGGCTGCGGCTGGGTGGGTGCCCGGGTCTTCTTCTCACAGCCTATCTCCTGTGCGCAGATCCCAGCTTGCCCAGACCCTCCATCTCTCTGAGCCCCACTGGGGTCACCACCCCAGGGGCAAACGTCACCATCCGGTGTGAGGGGCAGCGCCAGGACGTGAGGTTCTTCCTGCACAAGGCTGGAGACCTGAACCCGCCGCGACACATGGACCCTGCTGGGGACGGGGCCGAGTTCCGCATCCCCACCGTGGACCGGCAGCATGGAGGGAACTACAGCTGCAGCTACCGGCCCCAGTCAGAGCCCTTCGTCTCCTCGGACCCCAGCGACCCCGTGGAACTTGTCGTAGCAGGTGAGGGGCCCGGCTCCACATCCCTGATCCCAGCCACACACCCAGCCAGATCCCTCAGGGCTTCGCACTGATGGGGCGCTCAGAACCAGGGTCTGCTCTGAGCCCTGGGCCCAGCAGAGGGGACACCCAGCTGTGGAGCCGGGATGGAGTCACTTGGGGGTTCCCCAGCCGGGGGTGAGCAGCAGCCACTGGAGGTTCGGGGCAGAGGGAGGGGGGATCCCTTCCCCCAGGGGGAGCTGCAGAGAAGGGGGCTTTTCCCAGGGGAATGTTCCCCCGTGTTGCTCCCGTTCTTGGGACCCAAAGAGGAAGTTGGGTCCTGGGTCCAGGGTAGGGGGCAATTACTGTGGAAACAGGTCGTGGTGCCCAGGGGTGGGTGGGGCTGAGACATCAGGGGGAGGGTGAACCCCGGACCCACAGCTCCCCCTATGCCTCCTGCTCTTCAGGTCGCAGCCGGGAATTTGCTGGTGGATCCCAGGGGAGGGACAGGATCTGGGGGCCTGGGCTGTGAAATTGGGCCCAGAGTCCTGGGGCAATAACCCCCCATTATTGGGCCACATGACATCTCCCTGGCAATAGGAGTGAGCATTAGCCAGAATTTCCTTGGTTCTTGCTTCCCCTCCCCACACTGGGGTCTCAGGGGACCCCCTGACCCTCTCCCCAATAGATGTTCTGCCGCCTCTGTCTGCGCCCTGGTCCCCAGGGCCCTGGGCACCGCCCGAGTGTGGGGGGCAGCGGGTGATGTTCCAGCCTCCCCCTGCGCGCTGCCTGGCTGTGTTTGGCAGTAGCCAAGATACCCCGGGGATGGGCTCACTGCGCAGCAGACAGGCCGGGGCAGAGGCACCTGTGGGGGTGGACAGAGGGGTCCTATGGGGACAGGGAGCTGGGTTGGTTCCCTGCTGTGGGGGGCTAAGACCCTGAGGCTCTGATTGTCCCCATCCCCTGGCGTGGTCCTGGGGTGCCGGGTGTCTCGGGGGCAGTTCGTCCACCCGGGAACCCCCTTCACCGGGGAAGCTGAGGCTCAGCCCCCTGGGGCAGCAGGACATGGCCTCACCTGAGGGGTCCGGCCCTGGGGAGATCTCAGAGCCGCAGCACCTGGGAGACCCCCAGAGGGGGGCTGGGCTGGACCTGCTGGACGGGGTGTTGGGGGCTCCACTCCTGGGGCAGAGCTAGCTGCTGATCTCCCCATCTGAGCTGCCAAGTGACTCTCCCCTTCCCTCTGCAGCAGCCCCTCCCGGGACGCCAGGATTTCACCGATGCCAACATCGCGCGCCTGGCGCTGAGAGCCACGGTCCTGCTCGTCATGGGGCTAATCCTGACTGAGGCCTATTACAGCCGCCCGAGGGAGGTGTCCTAGGTGAGGTGACCCCCCATTCTGAATATGCTTTATGCAAAAGTTTTCTTGTCAGGTATCATTACAAAGCTTATAATCTACTCAGTGTGGTCATCCTATTTGTAGGAATGTATCATTCTTGTATCTGAAACTAGGAATATGAAATATAACTCCGAGGTCCTATTGTAATTATGCAAAGTGTGGGCCATTAATGGTGGTTTGAAATCTTGATGGCTCCCATTCACCAGGACAATTGGTTGCAAATGGCTCTATTTACTTGTGAGACTTCCTGTATACCTGTGTGCCAGCAAGCGGGTAATGAAGTCTCACAGGATATGTGATCATATCACCTGAACTGAAATCCATCTTTAACCGGATGCTTTTCCATTTTGAAGGAGACAAAGGATTCCTGCCTTCTGCCAAAGCTATTAAAGGAACAGAACAAAGTGGGTCTCTGTCATGTTGAATCCTCTGCTTTTCAACCAAGATATCTGCTGCAATTAACAAGGACTGTACCAGGGAAAGGATTAGGCCCAGACTAGGAAGGAGTCTAGTCTGGGAAAGAAACTTATTGGAACATCTCTGAGGGTGAGATTTGCCTTTATTCAGTTTCTTAAATGTATTAGGCTTTGACTTGCGTGTTTGGTTTTATTTTGCTTGGTATCTTACTTTGTTCTGTCTGTTATTACTTGAAACCACTTAAATCCGACTTTTTATACTTAATAAAATCACTTTTGTGTGTTAATTGATCCAGAATAAGTGATTAATATCTGGGGGAGCAAATAGCTGTGCGTATCTCTCTATCAGTGTTATAGACAGTCATAAATATAAAGGGAAGGGTAACCACCTTTCTGCATACAGTGCTGTAAAATCCCTCCTGGCCAGAGGCAAAGTCCTTTTACCTGTAAAGGGTTAAGAAGCTAAGATAACCTTGCTGGCACCTGGCGGGTCTGGCTCAAACCAGACCGGGCACTGAAGTCCTAAGCTGGCAGGGAAAAGAGACTCAGAATTAGTCAAAGCACATCAGCAGACAGGCTCCCCCAAGAAGGTCAGAGCTGGGGGGCGGCGGGGGGTAGTATTGTTGGTCATGTGAGGAGCGAGGGGGGAGCAGCACCCCCCAGTACTCCCTGGGCTGCCACTTCTACCCCCAGCAGCCTCCCCTCTCACTGCCCCCCTTCCACATCCCTCCGCAGCTCCAGCCCCCTCACCCTCAGGGTCCCCCACTTTCTTTTTAGTCCCCTCAGTCTCCCCTCACAGCCCCTGTGCTGCAAATTCCCTGCCCGATAAGGGCCCCAACCCCACAGTCACCTCTCTCCCTGCCCCTTCCAAGGGGGGCAGCAAGCTGGGAGATTGGGGGGGTCAGGTGGGGGGGGGTCAGGTGGTGGGGGAATGATCCTGCTTCACAATGAATCTGCTGCTCGTCTCCCTCCTGCTCTGGGGGCCAGGGACAAAGGCTCCCAAGGGGTCTGGTGAGCAGGGGAGCCGGGGCCCTGGGACAGGGGGGCTGATTGAAGGAGGCTCATTGGGAGCCTTCGGCTGGGCAGCTGATGCACCTTTAATGCAGCCCCGGCCTGGTCCAATGCTGTGTGCGAGCCCCGGAGGGGCGACACCACAATTGTGACACCAGGAGTCCTGGACCCAGCTCCACCCCCTGGCTTTAACCACTAGTCCCCACTCCGCTGCCAGAGCCCAGAAATGAGTCAAACCTTCCTGACCCCCAGCTTTCTGCTGTCCTCTAGCCAATGGCGTATAAACAAAGCCGGTGTCACATCCCTCTCTTGGGGCCTGGACACATAACCACTGACAGTGTCTCCTCCAGCTCGGGGGACAGGGTCTCTGCGGGGGCATTAGAAGGTCTCTGGGTTTCTCCTGGTTGGTGACCCGGTTGGGCGCCTGGGATGGAATTTCTCTTTCTCTGATTTTCTTTTGAACCTGGTTGATTTAATTCACACGCTGAGAAAAGCCCCTTAGAACCAGGCATTACAGTGTAAACCCGTCATCACCGCTCACCTAAGGCGCAAGGGGCAGAAAACCCAGGTCTTCCATATCGCGCCCGCTCTTAACATGGTGCTACGGCTTGTGTTGCAGGTGGGCAGGTTGGCAGACTGAGCGGGAAGGCTGCAGTCAAACGCTCCAACATCAGGGAATGCCACAAAGTTTCCCAAACACCCTTAACTCTGCCCCCTTGTGCACATGCATTACGGCGCCATCCTTTAATTTGGTGATCAAGTATTAATTTTGTCTTCATGGGCCATGTCAAGGTTCCTTCCCCACTCTGAACTCTGGGGTACAGATGTGGGGACCCGCATGAAAGACCCCCCAAGCTTATTTCTACCAGCTTAGGTTAAAAACTTCCCCAAGGCACAAAATCCCTATTTGTTCTTGGACTAGGAATGCTGCCACCACCAAGCGCTTTAACCAAGAACCAGGGAAAAGGACCACTTGGAGTTCCTCTTCCCCCAGCAATTCCCCCGAGCCCTCACACCCCCTTTTCTGGGGAGGCTTGAGAACAAACAAGTTGAGCACAGACCAGCTTGGATTTCTTAGGACCCTAAAAACCCAATCAGATTCTTAAAAACCAGAACTTTATTAGAAGAACAAAACAAAGATAAAAGAAACACTCTGTAAGATTAGAATGGAAGAGAATCTCACAGGCAGTCAGATTCAAAACACAGAGAATCCCTCTAGGCAAAACCTTCAATTACAAAAAAGACACAAAAACAGGAATACACATTCCCTCCAGCACAGGGAATTTACAAGCCCAAACAAAGAAAACCTAATGCATTTTCTAGCTAGATTACTTACTAACTTTACAGGAGTGGAGGGCTTGCATCCTTGATCTGTTCCTGGCAAAGGTATCACACAGACAGAGAAAAGCCTTTCCCCCCCGCCTCGAGGTCTGAAAGTATCTTGCCCCCTTGTCATAAATATAAAGAGAAGGGTAAACACCTTTAAAATCCCTCCTGGCCAGAGGAAAAATCCTTTCACCTGTAAAGGGTTAAGAAGCTAGGATAACCTCGCTGGCACCTGACCCAAAATGACCAATGAGGAGACAAGATACTTTCAAAAGCTGGGAGGAGGGAGAAAAACAAAGGGTCTGTGTCTGTCTGGGTGATGCTTTTGCCATGGACAGAACAGGAATGGAGTCTAAGGGTATGTCTACACTACAGAATTAGGTCGAATTTATAGAAGTCGGTTTTTTAGAAATCGGTTTTATATATTCGAGTGTGTGTGTCCCCACAGAAAATGCTCTAAGTGCATTAAGTGCATTAACTTGGCGGAGCGCTTCCACAGTACCGAGGCAAGCGTCGACTTCCGGAGCGTAGCACTGTGGGTAGCCATCCCACAGTTCTCACAGTCTCCGCCGCCCATTGGAATTCTGGGTTGAGATCCCAATGCCTGATGGGGCTAAAACATTGTCGCGGGTGGTTCTGGGTACATATCGTCAGGCCCCCGTTTCCTCCCTCCCTCCGTGAAAGCAAGGGCAGACAATCATTTTGCTCCTTTTTTCCTGAGTTACCTGTGCAGACGCCATACCATGGCAAGCATGGAGCCCGCTCAGCTCACTTTGGCAATTAGGAGCATTAAACACCACACGCATTATCCAGCAGTATATGCAGCACCAGAACCTGGCAGAGCGATACCGCACGAGGAGGCGACGTCAGCGCGGTCACGTGAGTGATGAGGACGTGGACACAGATTTCTCTGAAAGCATGGGCCCTGCCAATGCATGCATCATGGTGCTATTGGGGCAGGTTCATGCTGTGGAACGCCGATTCTGGGCTCGGGAAACAAGCACAGACTGGTGGGACCGCATAGTGTTGCAGGTCTGCGATGATTCCCAGTGGCTGCGAAACTTTCGCATGCGTAAGGACACTTTCATGGAACTTTGTGACTTGCTTTCCCCTGCCCTGAAGCTCATGAATACCAAGATGAGAGCAGCCCTCACAGTTGAGAAGCGAGTGGCGATAGTCCTGTGGAAGGTTGCAGCGCCAGACAGCTACCGGTCAGTTGGGAATCAATTTGGAGTGGGCAAATCTACTATTGGGGCTGCTGTGATGCAAGTAGCCCACGCAATCAAAGATCTGCTGATATCAAGGATAGTGACCCTGGGAAATGTGCAGGTCATAGTGGATGGCTTTGCTGCAATGCGATTCCCTAACTGTGGTGGGGCCATAGACGGAACCCATATCCCTATCTTGGCACCGGAGCATCAAGCCGGTGAGTACATAAACCGCAAGGGGTACTTTTCAATAGTGCTGCAAGCTCTGGTGGATCACAAGGGACGTTTCACCAACATCAACGTGGGATGGCCAGGAAAGGTACATGACGCTGGCATCTTCAGGAACTCTGGTCTGTTTCAAAAGCTGCAGGAAGGGACTTTATTCCCAGACCAGAAAATAACTGTTGGGGATGTTGAAATGCCTATATGTATCCTAGGGGACCCAACCTACCCCTTAATGCCGTGGCTCATGAAGCCGTACACAGGCAGCCTGGACAGTAGTCAGGAGCTGTTCAACTACAGGCTGAGCAAGTGCAGAATGGTGGTAGAATGTGCATTTGGATGTTTAAAGGCACGCTGGCGCAGTTTACTGACTCGCTTAGACCTCAGCGAAACCAATATTCCCACTGTTATTACTGCTTGCTGTGTGCTCCACAATATCTGTGAGAGTAAGAGGGAGATGTTTATGGTGGGGTGGGAGGTTGAGGCAAATCGCCTGGCTGCTGGTTAAGCGCAGCCAGACACCAGGGCGGTTAGAAGAGCACAGGAGGGCGCGGTACGCATCAGAGAAGCTTTGAAAACCAGTTTCATGACTGGCCAGGCTACGGTGTGAAAGTTCTCTTTGTTTCTCCTTGATGAAACCCCCCGCCCCTTGGTTCACTCTACTTCCCTGTAAGCTAACCACCCTCCCCTCCTCCCTTCAATCATTGCTTGCAGAGGCAATAAAGTCATTGTTGCTTCACATTCATGCATTCTTTATTCATTCATCACACAAATAGGGGGATGACTACCAGGGTAGCCAGGGAGGGGTGGTGGAGGAGGGAAGGAAAATGTCACACAGCACTTTAAAAGTTTACAACTTTAAAATTTATTGAATGCCAGCCTTCTTTTTTTTGGGCAATCCTCTGTAGCGGAGTGGCTGGTTGGCCGGTGGCCCCCCCACCGCGTTCTTGGGCATCTGGGTGTAGAGGCTATGGAACTTGGGGAGGAGGGCGGTTGGTTACACAGGGGCTGTAGTGGCAGTCTGTGCTCCAGCTGCCTTTGCTGCAGCTCAACCATACACTGGAGCATACTGGTTTGGTCCTCCAGCAGCCTCAGCATTGAATCCTGCCTCCTCTCATCACGCTGCAGCCACATTTGAGCTTCAGCCCTCTCTTCAGCCCGCCACTTACTCTCTTCAGCCCGCCACTTATTCTCTTCAGCCCGCCACCTCTCCTCCCGGTCATTTTGTGCTTTCCTGCACTATGACATTGTCTGCCTCCACCCATTCGTCTGTGCTCTGTCAGTGTGGGAGGACAGCATGAGCTCAGAGAACATTTCATCACGAGTGTGTTTTTTTTTCTTTCTAATCTTCACTAGCCTCTGGGAAGGAGAAGATCCTGTGACCATTGAAACACATGCAGCTGGTGGAGAAAAAAAAAGGGACAGCGGTATTTAAAAAGACACATTTTATAAAACAGTGGCTACACTTTTTCAGGGTAAACCTGGCTGTTAACATTACATACATAGCACATGTGCTTTAGTTACAAGGTCGCATTTTGCCTCCCCCCACCGCGTGGCTAACCCCTCAACCCTCCCCCCTCCCCGTGGCTAACAGCGGGGAACATTTCTGTTCAGCCACAGGCAAACCGCCCAGCAGGAACAGGCTCCTCTGAGTGTCCCCTGAAGAAAAGCACCCTATTTCAACCAGGTGACCATGAATGATATCTCACTCTCCTGAGGATAACACAGAGAGATAAAGAACGGATGTTGTTTGAACGCCAGCAAACATACACTGCAATGCTTTGTTGTACAATGATTCCCAAGTACATGTTACTGGCCTGGAGTGGTAAAGTGTCCTACCATGAAGGATGCAATAAGGCTGCCCTCCCCAGAAACCTTTTGCAAAGGCTTTGGGAGTACATCCAGGAGAGCCGCGAATGCCAGGGCAAAGTAATCCTTTCACATGCTTGCTTTTAAACTATGTACAGTCTTTTAAAAGGTACACTCTCCGGAGGTCCCTTCTCCGCCTGCCGGGTCCAGAAAGCAGCCTTGGGTGGGTTCGGGGGGTACTGGCTTCAGGTCCAGGGTGAGAAACAGTTCCTGGCTGTCGGGAAAACCAGTTTCTCTGCTTGCTTGCTGTGAGCTATCTACAACCTCATCATCATCATCATCTTCTTCGTCCCCAAAACCTGCTTTCGTGTTGCCTCCATCTCCATTGAAGGAGTCAAACAACACGGCTGGGGTAGTGGTGGCTGAACCCCCTAAAATGGCATGCAGCTCATCATAGAAACGGCATGTTTGGGGCTCTGACCTGGAGCGGCCGTTCGCCTCTCTGGTTTTCTGGTAGGCTTGCCTCAGCTCCTTAAGTTTCATGCGGCACTGCTTCGGGTCCCTGTTATGGCCTCTGTCCTTCATGCCCTGGGAGATTTTGACAAAGGTTTTGGCATTTCGAAAACTGGAACGGAGTTCTGATAGCACGGATTCCTCTCCCCATACAGTGATCAGATCCCGTACCTCCCGTTTGGTCCATGCTGGAGCTCTTTTGCGATTCTGGGACTCCATCATGGTCACCTCTGCTGATGAGCTCTGCATGGTCACCTGCAGCTTGCCACGCTGGCCAAACAGGAAATGAGATTCAAAAGTTTGCAGCTCTTTTCCTGTCTACCTGGCCAGTGCATCTGAGTTGAGAGTGCTGTCCAGAGCGGTCACAATGGAGCACTCTGGGATAGCTCCCGGAGGCCAATATCGTCGAATTGTGTCCACAGTACCCCAAATCCGACCCGGCAAGGCCGATTTAAGCGCTAATCCACTTGTCAGGGGTGGAGTAAGGAAATCGATTTTAAGAGCCCTTTAAGTCGAAATAAAGGGCTTCATCGTGTGGACGGGTGCAGGTTTACATCGATTTAATGCTGCTAAATTCGACCTAAAGTCCTAGTGTAGACCAGGGCTTAGAACTTAGTAAGTAATCTAGCCAGGTATGCGTTAGATTCTGATTTCTTTAAATGGCTGAGAAATTAAGTTGTGCTGCATAGAATGAATATTCCTGTCTGTGTGTCTTTTTGTAACTTAAGATTTTGCCTAGAGGAATTCTCTATGTTTTGAATCTAATTACCCTGTAAGGTATTTACCATCCTGATTTTACAGAGGTGATTCTTTTTTACTTTTTACTTCTATTAAAATCCTTCTTTTCAGAAACTGAATGCTTTTGTCATTGTTCTAAAATCCAAGGGTTTGGGTCTGTGGTCACCTATGCAAATTGGTGAGGATTTTTACCAAACCTTCCCCAGGAAGTGGGGTGCAAGGGTTGGGAGGATTTTGGGGGGAAAGACGTGTCCAAACTACATTTTCCCAATAAACCCAGATAAACGTTTGGTGGTGGCAGTGGAAGTCCAAGGGCAAAGGGTAAAATAGTTTGTACCTTGGAGAAGTTTTAACCTAAGCTGGTGAAAGTAAGCTTGGGAGGTTTTCATGCAGGTCCCCACATCTGTACCCTAGAGTTCAGAGTGGGGAAGGAACCCTGACACCCCTCATTGGTCATTTTGGGTCAGGTGCCAGCGAGGTTACCTGAGCTTCTTAACCCTTTACAGGTGAAAGGGTTTTGCCTCTGGCCAGGAGGGATTTTATAGCACTGTGTACAGAAAGGTGGGTACCCTTCCCTTGATATTTAGGACAGGCCACCACCCATGTTTGAACCCAGAATGTAAGAAAGGACGGGTGTGGGGGAATCTGCATGGAAATTGTGGTCAGTGGCAGATTGAAGACCAGACCCCGCTGTCTCCTGGCTCCCAGCCTGGTGCACCTTCCCCAAGGCTGCAGGGTACATGGAGGGAGAACTGTCCCCCCTCCCCACAGAGACACAGACAAGCTGGGAGCTGCATGACACTTGCCCAGGCCGATGGGCTCAGGCTTGGGTTTTGAAGGCGCCCCTGCTTACTTTGACCGCACTAGGTTTCCTCTGCAGATTAGAGACAACGTGTGATGGACACAGGAAGAGACGAGACATCGTCGGCTTCCTGTAGCTGGAGACACCAGCTGAGTTTGTTATTTGGGGCTCAGTGGAGCTGGGCTCTGGGGCGTTGGTGGCAGTGCTGAGGGGCCTCTCGCTGCCTCTGTCATGCCATCTGCTCTCACCGTCCTCTTCCTCGGTGAGTGTCAGAGAAAGCCAGTGCACGTGCCCACTGAACCGATTTCTCCTTCCGCAGCTGATGGAGATAAAACGCAATTGGCCTCTAGGTCGCCTCGGCCTCTCCTTGCCCTGCCCCAGCCACCTGGCAGATGGATCCGCGCCGTTGCCCTGCAGAGTGGTGGGGGACCCCCGGGGCTCTTGTGTCACTAGCCCAGCTCTCTCGCTCTTGGATTTGGGGAAAAAGCATCCAGGAGACTCTCTCCCTGCAGCCCCCTGTATCGGCCTCTTCACTGGGGCCGGGCTGTGGGGTCAGGGAACAGTGACCGTGCCGGGGTCTGTGTCTCATGGCCTGTCTCCTCCTGCCTGCAGAGCCCAGCTACCCCAAACCCAACATCTCCCTGCACCCAGGTGGGGGGTCGCCCAGGGGGGAGCCGTGACCGTCCGGTGTGAGTGTCGGTGTCGGGGAGCGAGGGTCCTTCTGTATAAAGCTGGAGACCTAGAAGCACGACAGGGCAAAGACCCTCCAGAGGATGTGGCTCAATTTTCCATCCACAACGTGAGCCAGAGAGACGCAGGGAGCTACAGCTGCCGATATAGCATCAAATCCGACCTGTCCGTCTGGTCAGGGCCCAGCGACGCCATGGAGCTGGTAGTAGCAGGTGAGGGGCCCGGCTCAGCATCCCCGCTCCCAGCCCCACACCCAGCTGGATACTCAGAGGGGCTCAGCCCCAATGGGACGCTCAGAGCCAGGCTCTGCCCTGAGCTCTGGATCCAGCAGAGGGGACACCCGGCTGGGGAGTGGGGATGGAGTCACTGGGGCATTCCCCAGCCAGGGGGAGCAGAAGCTGCTGGAGATTCAGGGCAGAGGAAGGGGGGATCCCTGCCCCCAGGGAGGCTGCAGAACAGGGGGCCTTTCCCAGGGGGATGTTCCCCCAGCTGACCCCGCTCTGGGGACACACAGAGGAGTCAGGGCCCAGAGCATGCCCAGCTGGCTTCAGCCCCAGCGCTGAATTCACTCCCCACCAGCCTGGACAATTAAACCCATAACAAAACGCCTGTTTGTGGGGCGAGGGGCCCAGTCTCTGAGTCACTGTTTCAGCCTCTTCCCACCAGGGCCTGGGTGCTGGTTCCATCCCTCCCCAGCCCCAAATCACGCTCGATTTCATCCCACAGAGGGAACCGACCCAACTGGGCCCCAGCAGCCGGATCCCCCCATGACGGAGCCGGAGGGAGAAGGTGAGCCGGAGAAATGGAACAATTCATCCCCTAGGGAACAGGGCTCCCCGCTCTGACGCCCATGGGGCCAGTCGGGCTGTTTGGAGGGGGATGGTCCCTGCAGACAGAGCTGATGGGTTCATTTCTTCTATATAGAGGGTGATGGGCAGATCCATGGGGACGGACGGCCATGGTTCGGTGGGAATATGAGTCTGTGGGAAAGTAGGGAGGTGGACAGATGGGAGCGTGTTTGGTGAGGGATAGAAAGATGGACTAAAACCTTGTCTACATGAAAACTGGACCTGAAATGATGACTCCCTTGTGGTTCCCAACCCCCGCCCCCAAACGGTGATCTCAGAGCAAGTCTGGGCTGTTGGATTAGCCGCCCCCCCCCGGTTTGATACAGCCCCGTTTGGCAGACGAGCTCCCCTTTAGCTCTCTAGACGCAGGGACGTTCCTCCTCCCAAATAGGAACAGCCGCACCGAGACCGGCTCCGCAGTGACTCCAGGTGGGAATGGCACCTCCTGGCCTGCCTCTGCTGCAGGCAAACAGGAGGAAGTGAGCGTCCCCACCAAGGAGGGAACAGGGCGGGGGGTCCCCATTCTCCACCAACTAAAATCCATCCCTCCTCTCCCTGGGACTGACAGTGAAGATGGATGCTGAGTCAGCAGCTGGGGGGAGATCGCTGAGTCGCTGTTTCTTCCCCTCCCCAGGCCCTGGTGTACGCTGGTTCTCTTCCCACAGAGGGAACCGCCCTGATCCAGCCTGGAGCGGCGCCGGCTCCCACCCACCCGAGCAGCGCAGGGCCAGGTACCAGGGCCGGGGCGGGAATCACCGTCCAGCCAGCCCTGGAAACAGCCTTGTGGTGCCCAGGGGCTGGGGCTGGTTGCAGGAAATGATGAGGGAGTGAATCTGGGTGGGTGAGGCCCAGACACCACAGGGAGGGACTCATTGACATGGGGGAGAAGGAGAAACAGACCCACTGCCTCTCGCCCACTGCCAGGCCCTCAGCTCCCCGGACGCCTGCTGCCCTACAGGTCACTGCCTGGAGCTGTGGGGGGATCCCAGGGGAGGGACGGGGCTGTGAGGGCTGGACCCTGCTGGGTGCACAGGGGCTGGGGCAATGAGCCCCCTCCCTGGGCCCCATGATCTCCCCTGGCAATAGGGGTGACCATTATCCAGAATTCCCTCTGCTCTTCCTTGCCCTCCCCCAACGGGGTTCCCAGGGGACCCCCGACCCATCCCCCACAGATGTTTTGCTGCCTCTGGCTGCTCCCTAGGCGCCACGGGGTGGGGGGAGCAGCGGGTTACGTCCCAGCCTCCCCCCGTGCGCACTGCCTGGCTGTGTTTGGCAGCAGCCGAGATACCCCGGGGATGGGCTCACTGCACAGCAGACAGGCCGGGGCAGAGACACCTGTGGGGGTGGACTGAGGGGTCCTACGGGGACAGGGAGCTGGGGTGGTTCCCTGTCCCGGGGGGCCTGGGACCCTGAGTCTCTGACTGTCACAGTCCCCTGGCCAGGCCCTTGGGTGCTGGGTGGCTCAGGGGGGCAGTTCACCCATTCTCTTTGGCCCCGAGCTGCTGATCTCCCCATCTGAGCCACCAAGTGACTCTCCCCTTCCCCCAGCAGCAGCCCCCCTGGGATGCCCGGATTTCACCCACGCCGACATCACCCACTTGGCGCTGAGTGCTATGGTCCTGCTCATCGTGGGGCTGATCCTGGCTGAGGCCCGCTACAGCCGCCCGAGGGTGGTGTCCTAAGTGAGGTGACCCCCACTTCTGTGCCCCTTGCTGCCCCCAGGGGCTGGGTCTAGTGCGACACGGGCCCCTCAAACCTGCCATCTCTCTGCACCCCCAGGAGCCTGGATCCAGCCGTGCAGAGAAGAAAATCTCCCCGGAGGACGAGCTGCTCCCCCTTGGGGGGGCTGAAATGCCAGCACAAAACCTCCTGCTCCCAAACACCCCTGCCTCGGTGAATCTCCCCCCCAACAGCTCCCAACCTGACAGCAACACCCCAGGATTGAACCCCGAACCCCGCGAGCACCAGCCCCTGCAGCACCAGTTAGAGGAACTGCCCCTGTGCTGGGCTCATTGGGCTCCCCGCGGAGCAGCCCCTGGACAGTTCCGGGTCCCACTCACTGGCGCTGCCGGGCCAGTCTCTGCCCAGGGCTGTCAGTGGAGAGCGGGGAGCCTGCGTTTTGCCTGGCACTAGAATAATGGCACTTATTGCCCCCCCCCCCCGGTGTCCATCCCCCTCCTCTCTATTCAGCGGGGTCCCCCAGCCCCTTTTCTCTTCCCCCTTTCTCCCTAGACCTCTCCCACCCTGTATTTCTCTTGTACAAACCCTCAGAGTTGCCCCCCAAATCTCCCCACCCCAGGGGGGGCTGTGATACCAGAGCCTCCCAATGTCCCCTCCTGGTGGGTTCAGCCGACGAAGGTGAGTGAGAAGTTCAGGCAGCCTCACGAGAACCTGGACGAATGAACGTTGGGGGGAAAGTTGGCGAGACAGAAAGACGGGATTTGTCCAACCCAAGAGGCCACCGGACAGACCCCATGGGCCAGGCTGGGGCCTGCCTGGGACACGGGAGAAGGGGGGAGCAGAAATCTGTGACCCAAAATTGGGGTGTCAGAAACGAGGCCTCATTGGTGGATAAAATATTGCGGGGACGGGCTCTGCCACCCACCACCCTTTGGGGTCTTAAAGAAAGAGACTCGCTTTACCCTCCTGGCTGCCACCCCCATCTCCTGGGCCCCCCGGGCCATCCGGACCCTGCTCCGTGGAGATGTCCTGAGCAGAGCGGCGGGAGAGAGGGACCCTGATGCCATCGCCCCTCCCCCGGCTGAACCCCCAACCCGGGAGGAAACGGGGTCGGACTTTCACAGCAGCCGCAGCGACGCCAGATCCAGCCCAGCTCCGGTGGCTCCTCTGCCCCCCAGGACAGTCGCTAGCGTCTCCGGGGCCAGCGGGGAGACGCCCAAACCCGGGGGATTTTCCGGCTAGAGACTCACTCCAGCTGCCCGGCCTGCGAGTGGCCAGCAGGCAGATGTACGCTAAACGCCTTAAGAGTGACCTGGTGGAGCTGTGCAGGCAGAGGGGGCTGCGCATTGGGAGGTCCACCAAGGAACAGCTGATTGCCCAGATGGAGGAGAGGGATCGCTTGGATGACCCGATCCCTGTCCCGGAGGGAAGCCGCCCGGTGGACGCAGCGTGGGCCCTGGGCCTGACCGGCCTGGGAGGGGTCAGACTGCAGCCGAGGACATCCCGAGACCCTTCCTACCTATGCCTGGGGGAGGGGTTGGGGGAAGCCCAGAGAAGACCGAAGGCACCCTGACCCCGGCAGCCAGCAGGGGATCCTCCCGGCGGAGCTCCCCATCCCTGGAGTGGAGGCAGCTGGAATGGGAGAGGGAGATGAAAATGAGGGAGCTGGAGGACCGTGAAAAGCAGCGTCAGCATGAGGAGAAACAACGTCGGCATGAGCAGGAGGAGAGGGAGAGGGAGCGTCAGGAGAAGGAGAAACAAAGACAGCGTGAACTGGAGCTGGCCAGGCTGAGGAGCAGTGGGGCCCCAGCTGTGGTGAGTGTGGGGGGACCCAAGACTGCAAGGAGCTTTGATAAGTGCTTCCTGGCCCAGCGGAAGGAGGGGGAGGACATAGATAGCTTCCTGACGGCCTTTGAGAATGCCTGTGAGCTGCACAGGGTTGACCCTGCAGATAGGCTCCAGTTTCTCACCCCCTTACTGGACCCCAAAGCCATGGAGGTGTACAGCCGAATGACAGGGGCGGAAGCAGGGGACTATGAACTGTTCAAACAGGCCCTGCTCCGTGAGTTTGGGCTGACCCCCGAGATGTACCGGAGAAGGTTCCGGAGTCAGCGTAAAATGCCTGAGGTCACATATCTAGAACTGGTCAACCGGATGCAGGGATATGCCCGTATGTGGACAGCTGGGGCCCAAGCTAGAGAGGACCTGCTTGACCTAATTGTACTGGAGCAACTGTATGAACAGTGCCCTTCCGACCTGAGGCTATGGTTGGTGGACAAAAAGCTGGAGAACCCCCAGCACGCAGGACAGCTGGCTGACGAGTGTGTGAACAGTCGGTCAGGGAGTAGCAGGGAGGATTCCCAAAATAACAGGCCCCCCACGATGCAGAGAAAGAGTCACCCTGGGACCTCCCAGCGGGGAAATAGGGAGAACCCCCTCCCAAGGGGAATGCCTGGCGTCGGGACCCTCCGACCCGCTCGAGGGGACCAATGTGACCTGAGCTGCTATCACTGTGGCCAGAGAGGCCATGTACGGACCCAGTACGGACCCAGTGCCCCAGACTCAGGGACAGACTGAGCAGACCTTGGGGAGGGTACTACATCAGAGGCTCAGGACCCTTCCTTGGTGGGGAGGGAGCGCCGAGGGGCACGGCTCAGAGAGGCTGTGGCCTCAGACCCGGCCAATGAGAGGGAACCGGTCCCCATCCCTTCCCCAGCCGCTGAGTTCCAGGCCGAGTTGAGGAAAGATCCCTCCTTGAGGAAGCTCAGGGACCTGGCCGACCTCAGTGTGCTATGGACCATGAGGAGAGGCTGCCAGGAGAGGTTCCCGTGGGAGAAGGGGTTCCTGTACCGAGAATGGGCTCCCCCAAGGGAAGTGGAGTCCTGTGGGATCAGGAGGCAGCTGGTGGTCCCCCAGAAGTACCGCCGCAAGCTCCTGTACCTGGCCCATGACATCCCCCTTGCAGGGCACCAGGGAATCCGGCACACCCGGCAGAGGTTGGTACAGAACTTTTACTGGCCCGGGGTCTTTACCACGGTCCGGCAGTATTGCTGATCCTGTGACCCCTGTCAGAGGGTGAGGAAGGCCCGGGACAAGGGGAAAGCGGCTTTGAGACCTTTGCCCATCATAGAGGAACCTTTCCAGAAGGTGGCCATGGACATCGTGGGACCTCTCAGCAAGACGACCCGGTCAGGGAAGAAATACATTCTGGTGGTGGTAGATTTTGCCACCTGCTACCCCGAGGCAGTGCCCTTCGCTTCCATTGAAGCAGACACCGTGGCAGATGCGTTCCTGACCATTTTCAGCCGAGTGGGGTTCCCCGAGGCAGTCTTGACAGACCAAGGCTGCAACTTCATTTCGGCCCTGCTCCGGTGCTTGTGGGAGAAATGTGGGGTCCAGCACAACTGGGCCTCAGCTTATCACTCCCAGTCCACTGGGCTGGTGGAAAGGTTCAACGGGACGCTAAAGATGATGCTGAAAACCTTTATGAACCAGCATCCGCGGGATTGGGACAAGTACTTACCTCACCTGCTGTTCGCGTACAGGGAGGTACCCCAGGAGTCTGCCGGATTTTCACATTTCGAACTGTTATATGGAAGGAGGGTGAGGGGCCCCCTGGACCTGATGAGAGATGAATGGGAGGGGAAGGCCACTCCCGATGGCGAGTCAGTGGTGGAGTATGTCCTGATCTTCCGAGAGAGACTGGCCGAACTCATGGGCCTGGCGAGGGAGAATCTGGCCAGACCCAGAAGAAGCAGAAGGTCTGGTATGACCGCACGGCGCGGGCCCGTGCCTATGCCACCGGGGATCAGGTGATGGTTCTCATCCCCGTGAGAAAGAACAAACTACAGGCCACCTGGGAGGGCCCTTTCAAGGTTGTCACGCAGCTCAATGAGGTAAACTATGTGGTGGAGCTGTCTATCCGGGCGCACCATCGCCGGGTGAACCATGTGAATATGATGAAGCCATATTATGCCAGGGGGAATGTGGTGGTGGCCGTGTGTGGACAGTGGGAGGAGCAGGGAGATGACCCTTTAGTAGATCTATTCCCTGGGACCAGAGCTGGTTCCCCCCTGGAAACAATTCCCCTCTCGGATCAGCTAACCCCTGCCCAGCAAGCTGAGGTCAGGGGGGTGCTGCATCCCTACCGACAGCTGTTTTCCGAAAAGCCTGGACTCACTAATCTGACTCTCCACCGGGTGCAGACAGGGTCACACCTGCCGATAAGATTCTCCCCATTCTGAGTCACAGGGAAAACTGCTCAGGACCTGGAAAGAGAGGTCCGGGACATGCTGGCTTTGGGGGTGATCCAGGTATCTGCCAGCCCTTGGGCCTTGCTGGTGGTGCTGGTCCCCAGAAAGGACGGGTCGATCCGGTTCTGTGTGGGCTATCGGAAGCTCAGTGCCATCACTGTATCTGATGCCTACCCCATGCCCAGGCCTGACGAGCTCCTAGACAAGCTGGGAGGAGCTCGGTACCTTACCACCACGGACCTTACATAGGGCTACTGGCAAGTGCTGCTGGATGCTGATGTCTGGCTGAAATCGGCCTTTATCACCCCTCTGGGGCTCTATGAGTTCCTGACCCTGCCTTTCGGCCTCAAGGGAGCGCCAGCCACCTTCCAGCCCCTAGTGGACCAGCTACTGAGGGGGATGGAGAGTTTTGCCGTGGCGTATATTGATGACATCTGTGTCTTTAGCCAGACCTGGGAGGACCGTGTGTCCCAGGTTAGACAAGTGCTGGACCGACTCCAGGGGGCTGGGCTGACCATAAAAGCTGAGAAGTGCAAGGTGGGGATGGCAGAAGTATCTTACCTGGGCCATCGGCTGGGGAGCGGCCGCCTAAAGCCGGAACCAGGCAATGTGGAGGTGATCAGAGACTGGCCCTCTCCCCACACCAAAAAGCAGGTCCAAGCCTTTATTGGGATGGCAGGATACTACCGAAGATTTGTGCCTCACTTTAGCGCCATAGCCACCCCCATCACTGAGCTATGCAAGAAGGGGAAGCCAGACAAGGTGGTCTGGACAGAGCAGTGCCAGGAGGCTTTCCGGGCACTGAAGGAGGCTCTGGTCAGTGGCCCAGTTCTGGCAAACCCAGACTTTGACAAGCCCTTTGTGGTGTTCACCGACACCTCAGACATGGGACTGGGGGCGGTGTTAATGCAGGAGGATGAAAAGGGGGAGAGACACCCCATCGTATACCTGAGCAAGAAGTTCCTACCCCAGGAGCAACAGTACGTGGCCATCGAGAGGGAGTGCCTGGCCATGGTGTGGGCCCTCAAGAAACTAGAGCCCTATCTCTTCGGGCGACACTTCACCGTGTACACCAACCACTCTCCCCTGACCTGACTGCACCAGATTTAAAAAGCCAACGCCATACTCCTGAGGTGGAGACTGCTCCTGCAGGATTACGACCTGGACGTGGTCCACGTGAAGGGAAGTGCCAACATGATAGCGGACGCGTTGTCCCGGAGAAGGGGCCCTGAACTTCCCCAGGTCACTGGTCAGAGTGACCCCGCTCAGTTCAGTCTGGAAGGGGGGAGAGATGTGACGCAGCAGGGTGGGGGGAGTGTTGACCTGGGAATGTGGCAGGAGGGTTTCAATGGGAGACCTGAGAGCCTGTCACCTGAGCCAGGAGGGGGAGGGGGAGGTAACAACTCTGCCCAGGAATGTGAACAGAGGCTGGAGGAGAGAGCCTGCTGAGTGGGGGTTTAGTTTCAGGTTTGGGCTGGGTGGAGGAACGCAGGGAACCCCAGGGCTGGGGTCTGAGCTCCCTGCTCCCCCAGAAGGACTGGACTGAGGGGGTCCTGGGTGTACCCACAAGCTCTGGTTTAGACTGTGTTCCTATTGTCCAATAAACCTTCCATTTTACTGGCTGGCTGAGTCTCCGTGAATCCCAGGAAGAGGGGTGCAGGCCCCGGACTCCCCCACACCCTGTACACTCCGTGACAAGATCCTTTTCCCTTCCCTGGTTGGGTTGTTTGCCACCCGGCTGTGTCTTTCGTCCTCTCCTAGCTCACTCTCCTGGCTTTCCATCGGATGCTGCAGTCAGGTGTGTGGCACCCACCCCACCTGCCCTGCCTAAGGAGAACGGACCCAACCCGGGAGCAGCCCTGGCCAGGTTGTAACCACCCAGGGTCCGAGCAGCAGGGGTCAGGGTCGCCTTGCAGCCAACGCACCCACTTGTCACTAACTCACGGCCAGCGCCCGACACCATCCCCAGAAGCTGTATTTCACCCCCATTTCCATCCTGTCTCTCCCCCACCTCCCTTCTGTCTGTTTGCTAGGAGCGCGGTCAGCGCCTGCCCTTCCCGTCTGCCGGGAGAGTGAAATGAGCCCGTTCCTCCCCACAAAGCCCGGCTGTTCTGGAAACAAGCGACTCTGCTCCGGTGACTCCCGACGGAGCAAGACCTGGAGCCGGTCTGACTCCGGCTGTTGGCCGCAGTCGCGCAGCCCCCGTTTCAGTAGAAAGGCTGGGTTTGATTCCTTGTCCGTGGGTTTAACCTGAAAGCTTTGCCTCTGAATGGCTGCTGCTGGGGGTTTGCCCAGGAGCTGAGTAAAACAAAGGGCTCTGTTTGAAACGAGCCCCCCCGGCCTGGATAACGCTGGCAAGGGAGAGAGTTTCCAAACCCCTTGAACTCTCTGGGCCGGTGAGACCCTCTGCAAAGAGCAGCCGGGCTACGGGAGATTTGGGGGATAGGCCGAGGTCGGGGCAGGGGGGACGTGGTGTGACATGATATGATTCAAATATGACCATGTAGATCGTTGTTGCTACCACTGTTACTCAGTTGCAACAAATCTTCTCTGAAGTATGTCATGTAAGGTGTCAATGGAAAAGTTAGGGTTGCTGAATAAGACTATCCTGTTTGTATGCATGCACCGTTTTTGTATCTGCAGTTATGGATATTGACTAGGTACCTGTCTTTCAAATGTGTTTGCTCCTGTGGTAACACCCACAGGACCGTTTACATGGAGTCTAGCCAGCACATTGCGAATGGAGCATTCGAGTGATGGCCCCTCAACAGACCCAATGGGCCATGGAAGAAGCTTATCCACACCTGGCGGACTTTCATGTGACCGCTCTAACTGGAATCTGGGCAATGGCCCCTGTTATGACTCATCCAAGCACTGGAGGGCAGGCGTGTGACCAGATCACGTGACACTAAACTCCATCTTGTGCCTGTATTTTTCCACAGAGTGTGCTGAGGGCTTGTCGAGAAACCACGACACCTTACATGACCTACTTTGCAGAAGATTTGTTGCAATTGTACAACAGTGGTAGCAACAATGATCTACATGGTCATATTTGAATCCTATAATGTCACAGACGCTATAAAAAGCCCTGGAAACATCTCCATTTCCCCTTTTTCCCGCTCTGCTCTCTGGACCGTGGACTTATATGAACGGGAACCTTCAAACCGATGGACTGAGGACCTTCCAATGAGACTGAACCAGCCAGCACATTATTTCATCGCTGCTTCAAGCCTGAGCCAAGAACTTTGCAAATGTCGTATGTATTTGATTCCTTTAACCAACTTTAACTCTCCCCTCTTTCTTTTTATAAATAAACCTTTAGATATTAGATACCCCATTGATCACACTCTTGCCAATCCTTTAGTAAGATCTGAGTTACATATTGACCTGGGTGCGTGGCTGGTCCTTTGGGATCAGAAGAACCCTTTGGTTGATGCAGTTGGTTTTAAATAACCACCCATCATTAAGTCTAGTGTCTGGGAGTTGGAACAAGGACTGGAATTCCTAAGGACCCTGCATTTCTAACTTCTTGTTAGCCAATGGGGTGAGACAGAAGTTTACGTTAGTTGCTGGTTTGGAATATCTTATGGAAGAATAAGCACCCGTTTCGGGGTGTGTCTGCCCTACTTGTCAGCAGCTTGCCCTGAATTTGGTATTCACAGTTGTGACCCACCGAGGCAGAGTGACAGGCTGAGGTTGGGGAGGGCGGCACATGGGTGTGAAGGGAGACAGGCCGAGGTCGGGGTTGGGTGGACATGGGCATGAGGGGAGACGGGCCGAGGTCGTAGTGGGGGGACGTGGGTGTGAGGGGAGATGGGTCGGGGTGGGGGAATATGGGCATGAGGGGAGATGGAATGAGGTCGGGGTAGGGGGGATGTGGTTGTGAGGGGAGATGGGCCGAGGTCGGGGGAAGTGGTATATTTGGGAGTTTGAGGGGAGACTGGTCGGGGCGGGGGCGGTGGTTTGAGATAGGATGGGGTTTTGAAAGGGGGGAGTCAGCAGATGGGGTCGGGGGGGGATTTGTTTTGCTGCCAAAATTCCCACTGAGCTGGGGCACCTCTGGCTGACTGGGGCGGGGCAGGGAAGGGAGGGGAGACGATGCCCCCCATGGCCATAGGGCAGATTCACCCTGAAACACTCACCGGGGGGAACCCAGGCGAACCCCAGCCACTGGGGGCAGCTTCCATTGTCTCCCCTCCACTGCCCTGCCCTGCAGGCCTGCCCCCTCAGCCCCCCGGCCCCAATGTTCCCCCACGTTCTGCCACCCGCCATATTCCCAGCCACTGGAGATTTGGGGCTGAGGGAGGGGGGATCCCTGCCCCCAGGGGACCTTGGGGTGTCACTCAACCCGCCTGTGCTTCCATTTCCCCTTGTATGACCTGGGGACAATCATTCCTCCTGTACCTCGTGTCTGGTTAGAGAGTCAGGGCTTGGCTTTAGGGTGGGGGCTTTTTCTCACTGTGTCTGTGCAGCATCCAGCACCTCTGACTCCCAGCCCCCTCCCGATCTAACCACTAGACCCCACTCCCCTCTCTATGCTGGGATCAAACCGAGGAATTCTGGCTCCCAGGCCTCCCCACCGCCACCTCTAGACCCCACCCTCCTCCCGGAGCTGGGGATTTAACCCTGGATCTCAGTCCTCTACTGTAGCCACTAGCCCACCAATGCTGTACGGACTACGGCCCTGAGCCGGGCTGACACTCCCTGGGTGGCCGTGTGGCCTAGTGGGGAGAGCTCAGGGGCTGGGACTCAGGGAGCGGCTGCCGTTCCTGGTGTTGCCATGATTTTCTGGGGGACTGTGGCCAAGTCCGTGCCCTCTTCTTTGCCTCAGTTTCCCCCTCTGTAAAATGGGGATGATGCCCTGCCCCCCTCTTTGAAGCGCTGTGAGATCTGCGGGTGCGAAGTGCTGGGGAGGAGCTGGTTGTTGTCGTACCAGACACAATCTGGCCCTGCCCGGTGCCGCCAGCCCGAGAGCGGCAGGTTCCCAGCGCCTGTCAGAGACGCAGCAGCTGCTGGTGGCTGCTGAGTACGAGACAGCGGCTGTGAGGACCTGTGGGTCTGATCCGGGGGGTGGGCGGATGATACTGGCAGGATGGGCCCAGGGGTCTGATCCCATGGGGCACGGATGGGGAGGGGGAACAGTGGGCTGGGGGGGCCCATTAAGTAGATAGACGGGTACAGAGGGGTGCTGTGGATTTAGGTCCTCGGGCAGCTTCAGTCGGAGCTCCCAGGAATCTCTGGGATCTCGGAGAGGTTTCTCCGGCTGGGTTTTCTCCCAGGGGCCCCGTGTCTGGGACCGTGCGGTGAGGACAGGTGCAGTGACTGTGCCGGGGTCTGTCTCATGGCCTGTCTCCTTCTCACTGCAGAGACCTACTACCCCAAACCCTCCATCTCCCTGAGTCCCAGCAGATGGGGGAGCCGTGACCATCCGGTGTCAGGGTCGGCACCAGAACGTGAGGTTCCTTCTGTACCAAGATGGAAACCCGAACGGGCTGCAGGACGCGGAGCCGGCTGGGGACATGGCTGAGTTTCCCATCAGCAGTGTGATCCGGAGAGACGCAGGGAGCTACAGCTGCCGATATAGCACCAAAGCAGACCTGCCCGTCTGGTCAGAGCCCAGTGACCCCGTGGAGCTGGTGGTAGCAGGTGAAGGGCCCGGCTTGGCATCTTCACTCCCAACCCGACGCCCAGCCGGACACTTGGGGGAGCTCCGCATTGATGGGATGCTCAGAGCCAGGCTCTGCCATGAGCCCTGGGCAAAGCAGAGGAGATGCCCTGCCAGGAAGCGGGGATGGAGTAACTAGGACTGGTGTGGCGGTCCCCAACTAGGGAGCAGCAGCAGCTGCTGGAGATTTGGTGCTGAGGGAGGGGGGATCCCTGCCCCCAGGGAGAGCTTCAGAGCAGGGGGCCTTTCCTAGGGCTGTCCATACTCTGGGGATGCATAGATGAGTTGGGGCCCAGGGGCTGCCAAGCTGGCACCGTCCCCAGCCACAAAAATCCTTCCCCCTGCCTCCGGGAATGACAGTGACGACCGATGCTGAATTGAGGTGGGGAGAGGGGGAGATCCCTGAGTCGCTGTTTCAGTCCCTCCCCCGGCCCATGACAGATGCTTGTTTTATTCCCACAGGGGGAACCAACCCGACCCAGCCTGGAGCGGCGCCGGCTCCCACCCGCCCGGGCAGCACGGGGCCAGGTACCATCAAACCAGCTCTGGAAACATGCATCCGATGAAGTGAGCTGTAGCTCACGAAAGCTCATGCTCAAATAAATTGGTTAGTCTCTAAGGTGCCACAAGTCCTCCTTTTCTTTTTGCGAATACAGACTAACACGGCTGTTACTCTGAAAAAAGTTTAAAGTTGAATTTACTACAGAACATACATGCACAACAAAATAATGTGCTATCAACTGAATTTATGTGCTCCAAACATATTTAACACACTCACTTTTTTTAAATTTAAACTAACCTATAAGTTCTGCTTAGTCAATGTTAACTTCCCTGCACAGAACTAAGATTTTAGACTCTGTTACTAGAGATATTTTCTACAATAGGAGAGACGGTAAATCCAGATTTATGGAAATATTTCAGTGATACTAATCTTTTATTAATAGAATGATGGAAGATGTTCTCCAATAATTAACAAAAGGGAGTAAAAATTAGGCTTCTAACCTACTTGATACAACTGGAATTTATCAGTTTGACAACACTACTCATGGCTAACAATATGCTTGCTGACTGTAATTTTATGTACTCTACATAGATAATGATATAATTGATTCCATGTGCACACCAATGGCATCATTGATTTTATAGAGAAAAGTGTAAACATGGGCTTTACACTTCTTCCAGTAGTTTCCTCAGGTAGCATTTTCTTGGGTGTTTCCACATGACCGAGTTCATATATAGTACGTAGCTTCTGCTGTTGAACAGTAGGAAAAGTCTGAGGTTGTTACATAGCTAAGGATATGTCACAATCTTCTGCCTGAATAGAGCTAAATATACTTTTACTCAGATTACCACCTTGCAAGAGTTTGTTCTTTCATATATTTAGAAGAAAAGTTACATAAATAAAAAAAGCTTTCAGTGTGATCCAAAAAAAAGGAAGATATTGAAAAATATTCTTGACAGGACCATGAGAATACATACCTTACTTAAACATTGACACTTAATTACTTGTGCAAGATAGGAAGGCTTATTTGGATCAAGTAAAGTGTGTCTTTGAAGTGTTTAAACAGTTTTGCTCAAACTGTTTCAAGAACAGCTGCCATTTCCTTGAAATGTCTGAAGAAGTCCTGGAACTGTGGGATTGTCAATTCAAAAGATCTGCTCATTATCTGGCCCACGGCTCTGCCACTTTTAGTGTCATTGTAACGTAAGGATACTTAAGAGACCTGCAGCTGTCAGAGCTCACTGCCATTCCCAGTTTCCACTGAATATCTATAATCTGTCCCACTGTGGCCATATTGCTCTGACCGTGGTAGATTTGGGCAGGAGATTGCAGAGAAACCATCTGATGGGGAAGAAAGGGGCCGAGCACATCACGAGCTTCCTGGGGCTGCAGCCCTTGGCGCTGTTCCTCATTCCGCTCACACTCGGGCCTCAGGTTGGTTGGATCTGGGCACTGGGGCGTTGGTGGCAGCGCTGAGGGGCCCCCCTCTGCCCCATCATGGTGTCTGCTCTCACCGTCCTCCTCGGTGAGTATCGGCCACAGCCAGGGTGTGTGGCCACGGTGGGGATCTGAGACCAGGGAGTGTGCCCATGGGGCGCGGGGGGGCAGATCTGAGACCAGGGTCCAGTTGCTCTGGGATCTGGTCTCTAACAAGCTGTCTCCTCTCTAGGCTGCTGCCTGGCTGGGCGGAGCGGGGCGTTGGGACGTGAGTATCTGTGGGGAATGGGGAAGCTGGGGGAATTTCCACATTAAGGACGAGGGATGTGGGTGGGGGTGAGGGGCACCAGTCCCCCAAAGGGATGATCCTGTCAGACATGTGTTCTCCAGAGGTGGGGACTGAGACCTTGCCCTACTCATCACAGGGATGGGAACCTGTTGGAACAACTGGGGGATTTTGTTAACATGTTTTCTTTGGGTGCCTGTCCTGGGAGCAGCTTCCTGAAATGACCCATATTTAGACCAGGAACCCCCTGTCGCGGAGTTTGGGGGAGTCAGGGCCCTGCACCCCGCACTTCCTGCGATTCACTGTGACTCTCAGCCAGCCAGTAAAACAGAAGGCTTATTACATGACAGGAACACTTTCTAAAACAGAGCTTGTAGGTACACAAAACAGGACCCTTCAGTGGGGTCCTTCTTTGGGGGTGGGGAGCCTTTCAGTTTGGAGCCTTCTGGGCCTCCCCCCCACCGGCTCCAAACTGAAACTCCCTCCAGCCGCCTCCCACAGCCACACACCCCGATCCCTCTTCCAGCCTTGGTCCAGTTTCCCGGGCAGAAGGTGTCACCTGGCCCCAACCCGCTCCTGGGCTCAGGTTACGAGCTCGCCGTCAAGTATCATCCCCAAGTGAAGTCACACCCTGATATCCCACCATCATCTAGTATCAATGCCGAAAGTCAACGAGTAAAACTCCCACGCAACATTACCAGGTTAATATTCTCTACTCCCTACCCCATCACACCTCGCAGGGTAGATCCCAATTCACCGCCTGACTGCGATGGGGGCAGGGCTGGGTTCTGATCTCAGCCCCCCGGGCTCAATCCGGAGTTACCCCTGACTGCAGCAGGGGCCGGGCTGAATTGACCCTGGAGAACTAAAGGCATCAGAGACTGGAAATCTCCTTTCCCCCTGCTGTGTCTCTTCCCGGCTGTGAGTCCCGGGGCCGGGCCTGCACCGCAGGGACAGTCGGGGCTGGGGTGAAAGGCTGGAGCGACAGACGGGCAGAGGATTGCTCCAGATTGTCGCAGTTTGTGTCACCCCCACTTACTGCCTGTTTGTTTGTGAATCCAGAGGGGTCCCTCCCCAAACCCTCCTTCTCCGTCAGCCCCGGTGGGGTGATCCCCATAGGGGGAAACGTCACCATCCGGTGTTGGCATCAGCGCCTGGACATGAGGGTCATCCTCTCCAAGGATGGAGATGGGAACCATCCGACGTACAGGGACCCTGCTAGTTATGTGGCTGAATTTCCCATCCCCAGCGCCAGACGGGAACACGGGGGCAGCTACACCTGTCGTTATAGCAACAGAACAGGACCAGCTGCCTACTCGGAGCCCAGCGACCCTGTGCAGATCATTGTAGCAGGTGAGGGGCCCAGCCCGGCACCTCGGCAACCAGCCCCACAGCCAGCCAGGCCCCCAGGGGGTCTCCGTGAGCCCTGACCCCGCAGAGGGGACGCCCGGCCAGGGAGCGGGGACGGAGTCACTGGGGGGTTCCCCAGCCAGTGGGGAGCAGCAGCCCCTGGAGACTCGGGGCAGGGAGGCGACTTTAACGCTGCCCCTTGTGGGTAGGAGCCGTGAGTCGCTATTTAATCCCGTGATCCCCTCCGCTCTGTTCTCCAGGCCCTGCCCCAGGCAGTGCCCCGGCCGGAGCTGAATGAGGCAGGGGCTGCAGGAGAAGCGGTGGCTTGGTGGACACAGAGCTGGGCTGGGACCCAGGAGATCTGGCCCAGCTCCTGGCGCAGCCACAGACTCTGTGTGATGGGAGCACATCGCAGTTTCCAAAAGTGTCCTTCCTTGTGGGGGGGCCTCAAGCTTGGGGGATCTGAGGCTGAGCGCCCACAAACCGAGACACCCCCAGTTAGTGGAGACCTCTGCAAACACTGGCCTCAGTAGCGCTGGATCCCTTGTGTTGGGGGAGCAGGTAGGGCCCCTGCCATGTTCAGGGCCCCTTTGTGCCCGGCGCTGCATAAACACAGAGTGAAGAGACCGTCCCTGCCCCTGGGAGCTCACTAAGAAAAGTGAATCTGTCTGTGCCTCAGTTTCCCCCCCTGTAGAATGGGGATAAAGATACCTCGCTGCCTCCTGGGGGGCTGGGAGGGTGACTCTCTTCCTGTGTGGGGCTCAGCCCCCTGCCCCTCTTCCCCCCCTTTGACGCTGCTCTCTCCACCGCCCTCCTCCTGCCAGGTGAGCCGTGCACCGGAGGTGGGGGTGAGTGGGGCAGGGCGGGGGAGGGGGAGCCGGGGTAGGGTTGGGGGGCAGGGAGTGGGGCAGGGCGGGAGAGGCGGAGCTGCGCTTCGGGAGTGGGGGTGGGGGTGAGTGGGGCAGGCGGGGAAGGGGGAGCCACTCTCCAGGGGTGGGGGTGAGGGTGGTGAGGGTGAGGGGGGCAGGGAGTGGGGCAGGGCGGGAGAGGGGGAGCTGTACTTCGGGAGTGGGGGTGGGGGTGAGGGGGGCAGGGCAGAGGAGGGGGAGCCACTCTCCGGGGGGGGGTGAGGGTGGTGGGGGTGAGGGGGGCAGGGAGTGGGGCAGGGCCCCTGCTCAGTGGCTCCACTGCTCCTCCAGGCTCCAGCAGCAGCTGCTCTTCCCGCCCCCTGGTGGCACAGGCCGGTCACTGCAGGAATCAGACTTCGGGTCCGGTCAGCGTCACTGCCAGGTTCCCTTTTCAGCCAGACTTTCCTGCTGAAAACGACATGGGCAACCCCGGGCCCTGTGGTGCCGGGCGCCAGCGACCAGCCCGGCATCCCCGCTCCCAGCCCCACCCCCAGCCGGACCCTCGGCAGCTTGGCACTCATGGGGCGCTCAGAGCCAGGCTCTGCCCTGAGCCCAGCAGAGGGGACCCCCGGCCACGGAGTCACTGGGGGGTTCCCCGGCCAGGGGGAGCAGCAGCCACTGGAGATTTGAGGCTAAGGGGGGATCCTGGCCCCCAGATGGCTGTCTCCACTCTGGGGACACACAGAGGAGTCGGGGCCCAGGGGTTTCTGAGCCGGCACTGCCCCCCCCCCTTAAAGGACAGTGACGATTGAAGCTGAGTTGCGGTTGGGGGGGGCAATCACTGTCACTGTTTCAGCCCATCCCCCCGCCCCGACAGATACTGGTTCAATTCCCTCAGGGGGAACTGACCCAACCCAGCCTGGAGTGACGCTGGCTCCCACCCACCCGGGCAGCTCGGGGCCAGGTACTGGGGCCGGGGGCGAATCACCATCAAACCAGCCCTGGAAGGCTCATGCTGCCCAAGGAGCCGCCCCCGGGGGTTGAGGCTGGTTGGGTGGGATGGGGGAAGTGACTCCTGGTGCATGAGCCCAGACACCAGGGGGCAGGAAAGCCCCTGCCCCTCCCTCCCCACCAGACCCCCAGCTCCTCCGGCACCTCCTGTCCTATAGGTTGCTGCCTGGAAGCGACTGGGGGATCCCACGAGAGGACAGGATCTGGGAGTCCTGGTTTTGGGGTTGGGAGGAGCTGGATGCCCAGGCGGGTCCTGGGGCTAGGGTTGCCAGGAGTCCGGTTTTTGACCTGAACATGTTGGATCATATTAAAGAAGTTCTGTATTAAAATCACAAATGAGTTTGATTCCCCATAGTTTAAATTCCAGGGTATTACTAATTAAGAGGTCTCTTGGTTTTTGGTGCTGTTTCTCTCCCTCTATGTGTGAAACTTGCAAGCTGCTAATTGTGTTAGTACATTCTAAGACAGAGTCTGTTCTCAAAGCAATTCACAGGGAGAGAGACTCAAACAATACTCTAACAACAGAAACAGCACCCAGAGACTCCCCGCCCTTTTGTTGTATTAACAATTGTGATTAAAATAGAGATAGAGGATGTATGTGGATGGATGCTTGGTGTGGATAATAACTGCATGATCAGGGAGGTGCCAGCCTAAGAATCCAGTGTCCATCGGCTGAAGAAGGCATCAAGTGGAAATAACCAGAGGACCCCCAGAGGGCAGACTGCAATCCACCCAACAGCCTCAAGAATGGGAGAACCAAAGAACAAGATAACATCTAGCAGCAGGGAGCCGTCAGGAATGTGCTATCTGCTGATTGATTCAGCAACAGCAGGATGAAGCAATTCCCATAGACTGGCATAGGAAGAAATTCCTGTAAAAATAGACTCTAAAAAGTGAGAACTTTGGGGTCTGATTCTGCAAAGCAACTTCCAGGAGCATCAGATGAGCATCTGACAAGGCCCTGCTCGCTCCTCATGTCCAGGCCACCTGGCCCGTGGCTTGGCATGAGCAACTCTAAGGCTGGTAACTATGATAACAACTTTGCAGAACCTCTGTGTGTGTGTGTGTGTGTGTGTGTGTGTGTGTGTGAATAAATATGAGATTGAATGGAATGTTATAGCTATAACTAACTGCTTACTATGATAACAACCTTGCAGAACCTGTGTGTGTGTGTGTGTATGAATGAATGTGTGAATAAAGATGAGATTGAATGGAATGTTACAGCTGTAACTAACTGCTTACTGTGATTCTTTCTGTATTCACAATAAATGTGGTATTTTGCCTTTTTCCCTTTAATAAGATCCTGCTGGTTTTTATTTTATTGGTACAACAAACACCCAGTTGCAAAGGGACCCTGGCAGGACAGTTAAAAGTCCAGTTGGCGGCACCGCGGGGCTGGCAGGGTCCCTGGCTGCTGTGGCTGTGCGCGGCTCTCGGGAAGCAGCCGGCATCTCCCTCCGGCTCCGAGGCTCAGGGTGGCCACAGGAGCTCTGCGCACTGGCCAGACCTGCCGGACGGGTGGGTTGGCGGCTCCGCTCCCGGGGCAGCACCAGCTGCTGATCTCCCCGTCTGAGCTGCCGAGTGACTCTTCCCTTCCCCCTACAGCAGGCCCCCCGGGATGCCCGGATTTCACCCAGGCCAACATCGCCCACCTGGCGCTGAGCGCCGAGGTCCTGCTCGTCGTGGGGCTGATCCTGGCCGAGGCCTATTACACCCACCTGAGGGGGGCGCCCTAGGTGACCGGAACTGGACGCAGCACTCCCGGCCTGCCCAGCGCCGAGCAGAGCGGGACTCTCACCGCCCGGGACTTGCACGCTGCCCCTCTCTTAACGCAGCCTAAAGCTGCCTTTGCTTTTGGTTTTGCAACGGCATCGCATGGCTGCCTCATGCTGAGGGCGTGATCCACCACAACTCCCCGATCCGTCTCCGCCGTGCTGCTGCCAGGCCCGTTCGCCCCCACCCTGCCCTGCTGTGCTTGGTTTTTCTTCCCTATGTGCAGCACCTCTGTCGGCTTTGGAACAGTTCGGTGACGGGCTGCTCCACGCGCCATGCGGCTGGCGCCTCCTGCTGGCCGTTCTGGGGAATGGCTCGACGCCCCTTCCCGCGGCTGCCTGCCGTCCCTCCGCCTCTCTCTCTCTCGCTCCAGCAGCTTCTGCTGCCTCAGCCCTGCGGCCAGGTCAGGGCACCCGTTCAAAGTCTCCCTCCGCACCGGCGGCCTCAGGCACACTACCCTTCTCTGCCCAACGAAAGCCACTCCCCCAGGGGCTGGCAGCGCTGGGCCGCAGCCGGCTGCTCTGGCCCCACGGCAGCCTCTGGGGGGCAAAAGGCGGAACTGCAGCACTTAGAATCATAGAATACCTCGGTTGGAAGGGACCTCAGGAGGTATCTAGTCCAACGCCCTGCTCAAAGCAGGACAAATCCCCAATTTTTTTTGCTTCAGATCCCAAATGGCCCCCTCAAGGATTGAACTCACAACCCTGGGCTTAGCAGGCCAAAGCTCAAACCACTGAGCTATCCCTCCCCCCACTTCTTGGCCAGAATATATTTTATGCGGGAAAAATCAAGATTATGTGGGACAGATTAATTCTGCACATTCGCAGAAGCACAAAATTCTTCTCCTGGGAATAAAGAATGGTGAATGGTTCCAACACTGATGTGACAGGTTGCCCCCGACTCTGGGGATGCCACCTGATGTACTGGGTACCACAGAGCCCACCCATTCCACCAGCCTGGGCTCCCTCACCCTTTCCTGCAGAGCCAGGCCCTCAAGTCTTCTCCAGCACATACACACACAGGTAGGGACACACCCAGCTGCAGAAAGACACCGAAACCAGCCCTTCATGGGAAAGCTTTCAGCTAAGGAATTGACCTGCACTCTGTCACGGAGTCCCCAGGTGATGCTCTGGACCTGCTCCCTCCGAAGCCAGGCAGGACTCGGGGGAAGTCTCCTCTCTGGGAGCAGCCTGTCTGCAGGACACACAGCTCACACAACTTCCACCTTCCTGGGTCTGACCTCGGAGCATTCAGCATCCTCTGCCCCTCCGTGCGCTTCCCACAGCCAGTCCACCCAGCGGGCCCCTGGGGAAGCCAGAGGGTCCTGCCCCGCAACTTCGCAGCCAGACGTGACTCTCAGCCAGCCAGTAAAACAGAAAGTTTATTAGACAACAGGAACATGGTCCAACACAGAGCTTGTAGGTGCAGAGAATAGGACCCCTCAGCTGGGTCCATTTTGGGGGGCCGTGAGCCAGACAACCATGTCTGCACTTCACTCCACGTCCCCAGCCAGCCCCAAACTGAAACTCTCTCCCACCCCCCCCTCCTCTGGGCTTTGTCCCTTTCCTGGGCCAGGAGGGCATCTGATTCCTTTGTTCTCCAACCCTTTAGCTCTCACCTTGCAGGGGGGAAGGGCCAGGCCATCAGTTGCCAGGAAACAGGATGTTGGCCATTCTCTGTGTCCAGACCCCTGCACACACCTGCCCTCTAGAGCTCTGCAATGATCGTACACACTTATCCCACCACCTAGATACTTAAGAACTGCATAGGGGAAACTGAGGCACCCCCACAATATTCAGAGGAAACATTAAGAACAGTCACGCTTCATCACACACACGCAAGGGGGTACCAAGGTGAGGCTCTGGGGAGGGGCGCGTCTTATGGGGGCTCCACCCATATGAGGCGGGGCCTGATTCACAGCTGCTGCTGGGTGGGACTAAGGAGAAGGTCCCAGAGGTAGCTGGTGTAAGCTGAGCTTCTTGCCTCCCTCCCCACCTACTACTGTCCCAGCAGTAATCACCACGTGTAGGACACAGATGTGTAGGGTGTTCCCCTGAAGGCCACATCTACAGAAGGAAAGGAAGCAATGCACAGAAGCATGATTGTTAGTTCACGCACAGCATTGAATCATGACAGGAAAATGCACCTCTTGTAACATACCAATTGCTTTCTCTCAGACCCTTAGCAAAGCACACATCTCGGGGAACACACTAAAAAACGTGAGTTCAGCCTGGGTGGGTGGTGGGCATTCAAACTGGGGCAAAGAGTGTAGGTGATGTTTCAAGGGGAACAATGCTGGTGAGTAGGGAGAAGATTGTAAATTCCATTTTCCACAGGCAGGGGTCACTGAAGCCAATATCTCACTCCCGAGGGTAAGCAAGGATGCCAGGATGCATCTCCTACATGCATGCGGGTTCAGACCCGCTCCCTATGCTGCTGGCCTGTGTGCCGCTTTGGTTCCTGCACAAGTGATTGCCGAGTGGCGCGGGAAAGTTTCCCACAATGGGGGAAGGAGCAAAGCAGCTCTGCCCAGGAACCTTCGGCAGAGGATCGGCGAGTACCTCCCGGAAAGTTTCCTCGAGATCTCTCTGGAGGATTCCCGTGAAATCTCGGTGTGCATCAACACACTGATCCGCCGCACTGCTTAGCTGCACAGGGGAACGTGGAGCACATGCAAACACAGCTAGTCTGGTGCATTTCTATCGCTTCACCCACTTCTACAGTATACAGAGCAAAGGACACCTGAACGTCACATAACAGAGCAGCATCAACTCAAAAAGATCACTTCCCAGGGGTCTCCTCTCCTGCATCTTGCTCACCGGAGATGTGCTGCTGGGATTGGCTAGAGAGTGGAGAAGAGTTCCTGACTGACCAGACGACCCTGCTGTAGGCCCCACATCATCCTCCAACTTCACCTCCTCGTCCACCACTTTGTCCTTGGGGTAAGGTCCACTGTCCACTGCCTCCAGCCCGGCCGAAGTGTCCACAGGGCTCTTGGCAGTGGAGTGGGGTCGGTGCCGAGGATGGTGTCCAGCCCCGGAGCGATCGTTTGCCTCCCTTGTCTTCTGGTATTCCTGCCTCAGCTCCTTTATCTTCGCTCTGCGCCCACCGTGTCCCGAGCGTGGCCCTTATCACACAAGCCAGGAGAAATCGGCCCGTAGGTGTCGAGTTCCTTCAGCTGGAGCAGAGCTGGGACCGGACGGCCTCCTCTCCCCATGCACTCAGCACATCTAACAGCTCCCCATCGCTCCAAGCGGGGGGGTTTTGCCACGTGGAGCCGCCAGGGTCAGCCGGGAAGATGCGATGTGAGCTCTCCGCTGAGCAAACAGGAAGTGGAATTCCAAAAATTCCCGGGCCTTTAAAGGGGGAGGGGCGGATGGTTGTTTACCTGGGTGCCGGGCAGAGGAGTTCGAACTGCTGACCAGAGCGGTCAGGATGGGCATTATGGGCCACCTCCTGGAGGCCACTTACAGTGACACAACCCAGCATGGTGTGGTCACTGACACTTTGTGGCTAAAACTTTGCCACAAAAAGCTCCACGCCTCTCCTCCAAGGGGTTTTACTTTGTCGGCTAAACAGGGGAATTTTCCCGGCGAAAGTGGCACTGTAGCATGTGCACCTCCCGTTTTGTCGACAAAAGCTGCCTTTTGCCGACAAAACTGTGTAATGTAGACGAGGCCTTAGAAACCTTCATCTAATTTCAAGCCTAAACTTGCTGATGGCCAGTTTATATCCATTTGTTCTTGTGTCCAAACTGGTGCTCAATGTAAATAACTCCTCTCCCTCCCTGGGCTTTATCCCTCTGATATACTTATAGAGAGCAGAGCAGTCGTATCTCTCCTAAGCCTTCTTTGGGTTCGGCGAAACAAGCCAAGCTCTTTGAGTCTCCTCTCGTGAGGTGGGTTTTCTATTCCTCAGATCATCCTCGTAGCCCTTGTCTGCACCTGCTCCAGCTTGAATTGATCTTTCTTGAACATGGGAGACCAGAATTGCCCACAGTGTTCCAGGTGAGGTCTCACCAGTGCCCTGTAACACGGTACGAACGCTTCCCTATATCTACGGGAGCTACCTCGCCTGATGCATCCTGGGACTGCATTCGCCTTTCTCACAGCCACATCACACGGGCGTCTCCTAGCCATCCTGTGATCAACCCACCCACCCAGGTCTTTCTCCTCCTCTTTTGCTTCCAATTGTTACATCCCCAGCTTATAGCAAAAATTCTTGTCGTTAGTGGATGATCCTGCACTTTGCATTGTTAAATTTCATCCCATGCCTATTGCTCCAGTTTTCCAGGTCGTACATGTCTTCATGTACGATCATCCGGTCCTCCTCCCGATTGGCAATACCTCCCGCCTTTGTGTCAGCCGCAAATTTTATGACAACCAGCCCAGTTTTTGTGCCAAGGTCAGGAATAAAAATGTGAAATAAGCTGGGTCCCAAGCTAAGTTCCCTGTTCGCCGCGCAGTGGTGTGGCCGGACAGCAGCCCATTGAGCACCGCAACCTGCTACTACTGGGGGAGGAGCCACCCGAACGTAGCCCTGGCCGGATCTGCCGCCCCCGGGGTGCCCCTCCCCCACCCCAGCTCAGCCACAGACCTGCCGCCTCTTGGGGAGGAGCGCCTCTCCCATGGCCCCAGCCCCGGAGCTGCCGCAGCAGGGAGAGGCGCCTCTCTCCCCGGCCCAGGTGCGGCTGCCAGGAGAGAGAGCTGGGGGGAGTCCTCTCTCCCCGCTGTAGCCCTGGAGCCCCCTCCTGCACCCGAAACCCCTCATCCCTAGCCCCACCCTGGAGCCCACACCCCCAGGCACAGCCCTCACCCCCCACACAGCCCAACCCTCTGCCCCAGCCGTCAGCCCCTCATCTCAGGCCCCACCCCCCAGACAGAGCCCACACCCTCCAGTACCCCAACCCTCTGTCCCAGCCCTGAGCCCCCTCCCACACTCCGAATTCCTTGGCCCTAGAAGAGTCGAAACAAAAAAAGAAAGCCAATAGAGAACAATTCTGTGTTCAACAAAGTACTAAAAAGCCAAAGGGAAAGTTTAAAAACAGCTTTGACAAGGGAAGGAAACGGTTTCTGTGCTTGTTTCATTTAAATGAAGATGGTTAAAAGCAGCATTTTTCGTCGGCATAGTCAAGTTTCGAAGCTGTGTGAGGTCAACGGTTAGTTGTAAACCTTTCAGAGAACCATAATGTTTTATTCAGAGTTAGGAACATTTCAGTTACGAACAACCTCCCTTCCCCAGGTGTTTGTAACTCTGAGGCTCTCCTATATTTTGCATCCTGTTACTCTCCAGATTTGTAATAAACACAGAACCACAAACCAGCCCCCCCTTACAGGCACCCCAAAGCTCCCCAGTCCTCGTGTGTAACACCTGAGTGAGGTGCGATTACTCCGAAACGGGTGCAGGGAGGGAGGGCCCTGCTCTAACCCCTGAACCCCACTCCCCTCCCAGAACTGGGATAGATTCCTGGGTGGGTGCTGGGCAGGATGTAATGGTGCCCCAGGGGACGCCCTCCATTTGTTAAACTTTTCAATACTTTAATTTTTCTTGCATTTGTAGCCCATTTCACGACTTTGATGCAGGATTTGCATTCATGATTTAGCCCTGTCGTATAAGACAATAAATTTGCACACTAGGATCTGTAAATATGTATTTCTTCATGCCGCAGATAAGAAAAATACCCCCCCCCAAATTCATTTCTTCTACACGTATAGAAACGTTTAATTTTTAAGAATAACTGAAATGTAAGAATGTCAAGTACTTGACCTGTGCCCCAACCCGTACTAAATAGTGTTACACCAGGTGACAGCCTGAGAATGTCTCCGCTCGTCCCTTAGTTCGAAGAGTCGCTTTTCTCACCTTCGCCCGCCCGAACTGAAGTACAGCATCCAAGTGGGAGCCAAGGACTGGCCATTGGCATTTTCAAGCGATAAAATAGCCAGCGACGTCCGTCTCTCATTGGCCATCAGCGATCACAGACCTGTTTTCATAGAATCATAGAATATCAGGGTTGGAAGGGACCTCAGGAGGTCATCTACTCCAACCCCCTGCTCAAAGCAGGACCAATCCCCAAATACATCATCCCAGCCAGGGCTTTGTCAAGCCTGACCTTAAAAACTTCTAAGGAAGGAGATTCCACCACCTCCCTAGGTAACGCATTCCAGTGTTTCACCACCCTCCTAGTGAAAAAGTTTTTCCTAATATCCAATCTAAACCTCCCCCACTGCAACTTGAGACCATTACTCCTTGTCCTGTCCTCTTCTACCACTGAGAATAGTCTAGAACCATCCTCTCTGGAACCACCTCTCAGGTAGTTGAAAGCAGCTATCAGATCCCCCCTCATTCTTCTCTTCTGCAGACTAAACAATCCCAGTTCCCTCAGCCTCTCCTCATAAGTCATGTGTTCCAGACCCCTAATCATTTTTGTTGCCCTTCGCTGGACTCTCTCCAATTTCTCCACATCCTTCTTGTAGTGTGGGGCCCAAAACTGGACACAGTACTCCAGATGAGGCCTCACCAATGTCCAATAGAGGGGAACGATCACGTCCCTCGATCTGCTCGCTATGCCCCTACTTATACATCCCAAAATGCCATTGGCCTTCTTGGCAACAAGGGCACACTGCTGACTCATATCCAGCTTCTCGTCCACTGTCACCCCTAGGTCCTTTTCCGCAGAACTGCTGCCGAGCCATTCGGTCCCTAGTCTGTAGCTGTGCATTGGGTTCTTCCGTCCTAAGTGCAGGACCCTGCACTTATCCTTATTGAACCTCATCAGGTTTCTTTTGGCCCAATCCTCCAATTTGTCTAGGTCCCTCTGTATCCTATCCCTGCCCTCCAACGTATCTACCACTCCTCCCAGTTTAGTATCATCTGCAAATTTGCTGAGAGTGCAATCCACACCATCCTCCAGATCATTTATGAAGATATTGAACAAAACCGGCCCCAGGACCGACCCCTGGGGCACTCCACTTGACACCGGCTGCCAACTAGACATGGAGCCATTGATCACTACCCGTTGAGCCCGACAATCTAGCCAACTTTCTACCCACCTTATAGTGCATTCATCCAGCCCATACTTCTTTAACTTGCTGACAAGAATACTGTGGGAGACCGTGTCAAAAGCTTTGCTAAATTCAAGAAACAATACATCCACTGCTTTCCCTTCATCCACAGAACCAGTAATCTCATCATAGAAGGCGATTAGATTAGTCAGGCATTACCTTCCCTTGGTGAATCCATGCTGACTGTTCCTGATCACTTTCCTCTCGTGTAAGTGCTTCAGGATTGATTCCTTGAGGACCTGCTCCATGATTTTTCCGGGGACTGAAGTGAGGCTGACTGGCCTGTAGTTCCCAGGATCGTCCTTCTTCCCTTTTTTAAAGATGGGCAGTACATTAGCCTTTTTCCAGTCATCCGGGACTTCGCCCGTCCGCCACGAGTTTTCAAAGATAATGGCCAATGGCTCTGCAATCACATCCGCCAATTCCTTCAGCACTCTCGGATGCAGCGCATCCGGCCCCATGGACTTGTGCTCATCCAGCTTTTCTAAATAGTCCCGAACCACCTCTTTCTCCACAGAGGGCTGGCCATCTACTCCCCATGTTGCGATGCCCAGCGCAGCAGTCTGGGAGCTGTCCTTGTTAGTGAAGACAGAGACAAAAAAAGCATTGAGCACATTAGCTTTTTCCATTAGCCAATAGCCAGCAACGTCCGTCTCTCATTGGCCATCGGCGATCACAGACCTGTTTTAATGAGCCTGAGCTTGGAAAAGCTCCGCTCACCGCACACGACTGTGAGCAGCCGCGTGAGCAGAACCCTCGGAGCCGCCCACACGTTAGGAACCGTGTCCTGCAGCTCTGCACCACGCACGTGTTGGAGAACTTGGAGTGGAGGGCGCGTCCCGTGTGGCCAAACGGGACGGATGTTGTCCGATTCGACAGAGAGGTCATTACCACTGACGTCTGAGCAGTCCCCCTGCGTCAGCGCCCGGGGAAGGTCCGTACGATGGCTCAGCAGTGTTTTCCCGTCCGCCGGATGCTTACTAAAGT